>NC_066624.1:48242479-48320315 GCF_025201925.1 Gopherus flavomarginatus
ACCAGCTCCAAAGGCCCAACCCCTGAGCGTCCGAACGATACCTCCAGGGGCCAAACTCCTGGGGGACCCAACACCAGCTCCAGGGGCCCAAACCCTGAGAGCCCGAACCAAAGCTCCAGGAGCCTAAACCCTGGGGGCCCGCACCCCAGCTCCAGGGGCCCAACCCCTTGGGCCCTCGACCCCAGCTCCAGAGGCCCAAACCCTGAGCGCCCGAACAATACCTCCAGGGGCCTAATTCCTGTGGGCCCCAACACCAGCTCCTCGGGCCCTACCCCTGAGTGTCCGAACCATAGCTCCAGGGGCCAAACCACTGGGGGCCCCCACCCCAGCTCGAAGGTCCCAACCCCTGAGCGCCCGAACCATAGCGCCAGGAGCCTAACCCCTGGGACCCCAACACCAGCTCCACGGGCCCAACCCCTGGGAGCCCCAACACAAGCTCCAGGGGCCCAACCCCTGAGCGCCCGAACCATAGCTCCAGAGGCCTAACCCCTGGGGGCCCCAAACCCAACTCCACGGACCCAACCCCAGACGGCTCCAACACCAGCTCCAGGGGCCCAACCCCTGAGAGTCCGAAACATAGCTCCAGGGGCCCAACCCCTGACATCCCCAACACCAGCTCTAGGGGCCCAACCCCTGAGCGCCCGAACCATAGCTCCAGGGGCCTAACCCCTGGGGCCCCAACACCAGCTCCAGGAGCCCAGCCCCTGGGGGTCTGAACACCAGTCCAGGGGCCCAACCCCTGAGCGCCCGAAGCATAGCTCGAGGGGCCTAACCCCTCGGGGCCCCAACACCAGCTATAGGGACCCAACCCCTGAACGCCCGAACAATACATCCAGGGGCCTAACCCCTGTGGACCCCAACACCAGCTCCAGGGGTCCAACCCCTGAGCGCCCGAACCATAGCTGCAGGGGCGTAACCTCCGGGGGACCACACCCCAGCTCCAACGGCCCAACCCCTGAGCGCTGGAACAATAGCGCCAGGGGCCTAAACCCTGGGGGCCCCAACCCCAGCCCCAGGAGCCCAACCCCTGGGGGCCCCAACACCAGCTCCAGGGGCCCAACCCCTGAGCGCCCGAACCATAGCTCCAGGGGCCTAACCCCTGGGGCCCCAACACCAGCTCCAGGGGCCCAACCCCTGGGGGCCCCAACACCAACTCCAGGGGCCCAACCCCTCAGCGCCCGAACCATAGCTCCAGGGGTCTAACCCCCGGGGGCCCCAACTCCAGCTCCAGGGGCCCAACCCCTGGGGGCCCCCACACCAGCTCCAAGGGCGCAACCCCTGAGCGCCCGAACCATAGCTCCAGGGGCATAACCCCCGGGGGCCCCAAACCCAGCTCCAGGGGCCCAACCCGTCGGGCCCTCGACCCTAGCTCCAGGGGCCCAACCCCTAAGCGCGCGAACTATAGCTCCAGGGGCCCAAACCCTGAGCGCCCGAACCATAGCTCCAGGGGTCTAACCCCTGGGGGCTCCGGCCCCAGCTCCAGGGGCCTAACCCCTGGGGGCCCCAACCCCAGCCCCAGGAGCGCAACCACTGGGGGCCCCAACACCAGCTCCAGCGGCCCAACCCCTGAGTACCCGAACCATCACTCCAGGAGCCCAACCCCTGAGGGCCTGAACCATAACTCCAGGGGCCTAATCCCTGGGGCCCCAACACCAGCTCCAGGGGCCCAACCCCTGGAGGCCCCAACACCAGCTCCAGGGGCCCAACCCCTGAGCGCCTGAACCATAGCTCCAGGGGCCTAACCCCTGGGGGCCCCAACACCAGCTGTAGCGGCCCAACCCCTGAGCGCTCGAACAATACCTCCAGGGGCCTAACCCCTGGGGGCCCCAACACCAGCTCCAGGGGCCCAACCCCTGAGCGCTCGAACCATAGCTCCAGGGGCCTAACCCCTGGGGCCCCAACACCAGCGCCAGGGGCCCAAACCCTGGGGGCCACAACATCAGCTCCAGGGGCCCAACCCCTGAGCGCCCGAACCATAGCTCCAGGGGCCTAACCCCTGGGGGCCCCAACACCAGCTCCAGGGGTCCAACCCCTGAGCGCCCGAACCATAGCTGCATGGGCCTAACCCCTGGGGGCCCCCACCCCAGCTCCAACGGCCCAACTCCTGAGCGCCGGAACCATAGCTCCAGGGGCCTAACCCCTGGGGGCCCCAACTCCAGCCCTAGGAGCCCAACCCCTGAGCGCTCGAACAATACCTCCAGGGGCCTAACCCCTGGGGGCCCCAACACCAGCTCCAGGGGCCCAACCCCTGAGCGCCAGAACCATAGCTCCAGGGGCCTAACCCCTGGGGGCTCCAACACCAGCTCCAGGGGCCCAACCCCTGAGCGCTCGAACAATACCTCCAGGGGCCTAACCCCTGGGGGCCCCAACACCAGCTCCGGGGGCTCAACCTCTCAGCGCCCGAACCATAGCTCCAGGGGTTTAACCCCCGGGGGTTCCAAAACTAGCTCCAGGGGTCCAACCACTGAGCGCCCGAACCATAGCTGCAGGGGCCTAATCCCTGGGGCTCCAACACCAGCTCCAGGGGCCCAACACCTGGGGGCCCCAACACCAGCTCCAGGGCCCCAACCCCTGAGCGCCCGAACCATAGTTCCAAGGGCCTAACCCCTGGGGGCCCCCACCCCAGCTCCAAGGGCCCAACCCCTGAGCACCCGAACCATAGCTCCAGGGGCCTAACCCCCGGGGGCAGCAACCCCAGCTACAGGGGCCCAGCCCCTGGGGCCCTCGACCCCAGCTCAAGGGGCCCAACCCCTGAGCGCCCGAACCATAGCCCCAGGGGCCAAACCCCCGAGCGCCCGAACCATAGCTCCAGGGGTCCAACCCCTGGGGGCCCCAACACCAGCTCCAGGGGCCCAACCCCTGAGCGCCCGAACCATAGCTCCAGGGGCCTAACTCCTGGGGGCCCCAACCCCAGCTCCAGGGGCCCAACCCCTGGGGGCCCCAACACCAGCTCCAGGGGCCCAACTCCTGAGCGCCCGAACCATAGCTCCAGGGGCCTAACCCCCGTTGCCCCAACCCCAGCTCCAGAGGCCCAACCCCTGGGGGCTCCAACACCAGCTCCAGGGTTCCAACCCCTGAGCGACCGAATCATAGCTCCAGGGGCCTAACCCCTGGGGGCTCCAACACCAGCTCCAGGGGCCCATCCCCTGAGCGCTCGAACAATACCTCAAGGGGCCTAATCCCTGGGGGACCCAAAAGCAGCTCCAAGGGCATAAGCCCTTAGCGCCTGAACGATACCTCCAGGAGCCTAACCTCTGGGGGCCCCAACACCAGCTCCAGGGGCCCAACCCCTGAGCGCCCGAACCATAACTCCAGGGGCCTAACCCCTGGGGGCCCCCACCCCAGCTCCAGGGGCCTAACCCCTGGGGCCCTAGACCCCAGCTCCAGGGGCCTAACCCCTGAGCGCCCGTACCAGAGCTCCAGGGTCCTAACCCTTGGGGGCCCAAACCCCAGCTCCAGCGGCCCAACCCCTGGGGGCCCCAACACCAGCTCCAGGGGCTCAACCCCTGAGCGCCCGAACCATAGCTCCAGGGGCCTAACCCCTGGGGCCCCAACAACAACTACAGGAGCCCAACCCCTGGGGACCCCAACACCAGCTCCAGGGGCCCAACCCCTCAGCGCCCGAACCATAGCTCAAGGGGCCTAATCCCTGGGGCCCCAACACCAGCTCCAGGGGCCCAACCCCTGAGTGCCCGAACCATAGCTCCAGGGGCCTAATCCCTGGGGGCCCCCACCCCAGCTCCAAGGGCCCAACCCCTGAGCGCCCGAACCATAGCTCCAGGGGCCTAATCCCTGGGGACCCCTAAACCAGCTCCAAAGGCCCAAACCCTGAGCGTCCGAACGATACCTCCAGGGGCCAAACTACTGGGGGACCCAACACCAGCTCCAGGGGCCCAAACCCTGAGCGCCCGAACCAAAGCTCCAGGGGCCTAAACCCTGGGGGCCCGCACCGCAGCTCCAGGGGCCCAACCCCTGGGGCCCTCGACCCCAGTTCCAGAGACCCAAACCCTGAGCGCCCAAACAGTACCTCCAGGGGCCTAATTCCTGTGGGCCCCAACACCAGCTCCTCGGGCCCTACCCCTGAGTGCCCGAACCATAGCTCCAGGGGCCAAACAACTGGGGGCCCCCACCCAAGCTCGAAGGTCCCAACCCCTGAGCGCCCGAACCATAGCGCCAGGAGCCTAACCCCTGGGGCCCCAACACCAGCTCCACGGGCCCAACCCCTGGGAGCCCTAACACAACCTCCAGGGGCCCAACCCCTGAGCGCCCGAACCATAGCTCCAGAGGCCTAACTCCTGGGGGCCCCAAACCCAACTCCACGGGCCCAACCCCAGACGGCTCCAACACCAGCTCCAGGGGCCCAACCCCTGAGAGTCCGAAACATAGCTCCAGGGGCCCAACCCCTGACATCCCCAACACCAGCTCCAGGGGCCCAACCCCTGAGCGCCCGAACCATAGCTCCGGGGGCCTAAACCCTGGGGCCCCAACACCAGCTCCAGGAGCCCAGCCCCTGGGGGTCTGAACACCAGTCCAGGGGCCCAACCCCTGAGCGTCCGAAGCATAGCTCGAGGGGCCTAACCCCTCGGGGCCCCAACACCAGCTCCAGGGGCCCAACCCCTCAGCGCCCGAACAATAGCTGCAGGGGCGTAACCTCTGGGGGACCACACCCCAGCTCCAATGGCCCAACCCCTGAGCGCTGGAACAATAGCGCCAGGGGCCTAACCCCTGGGGGCCCCAACCCCAGCCCCAGGAGCCCAACCCCTGGGGGCCCCAACACCAGCTCCAGGGGCACAACCCTTGAGCGCCCGAACCATAGCTCCAGGGGCCTAACCCCTGGGGCCCCAACACCAGCTCCAGGGGCCCAACCCCTGGGGGCCCCAACACCAGCTCCAGGGGCCCAACCCCTCAGCGCCCGAACCATAGCTCCAGGGGTCTAACCCCCGGGGGCCCCAACTCCAGCTCCAGGGGCCCAACCCCTGGGGGCCCCCACACCAGCTCCAAGGGCGCAACCCCTGAGCGCCCGAACCATAGCTCCAGGTGCATAACCCCCGGGGGCCCCAAACCCAGCTCCAGCGGCCCAACCCATCGGGCCCTCGAACCTAGCTCCAGGGGCCCAACCCCTAAGCGCGCGAACTATAGCTCCAGGGGCCCAAACCCTGAGCGCTCGAACCATAGCTCCAGGGGTCTAACCCCTGGGGGCTCCGGCCCCAGCTCCAGGGGCCTAACCCCTGGGGGCCCCAACCCCAGCCCCAGGAGCGCAACCACTGGGGGCCCCAACACCAGCTCCAGCGGCCCAACCCCTGAGTACCCGAACCATCGCTCCAGGAGCCCAACCCCTGAGGGCCTGAACCATAGCTCCAGGGGCCTAATCCCTGGGGCCCCAACACCAGCTCCAGGGGCCCAACCCCTGGAGGCCCCAACACCAGCTCCAGGGGCCCAACCCCTGAGCGCCTGAACCATAGCTCCAGGGGCCTAACCCCTGGGGGCCCCAACACCAGCTGCAGCGGCCCAACCCCTGAGCGCTCGACCAATACCTCCAGGGGCCTAACCCCTGGGGGCCCCAACACCAGCTCCAGGGGCCCAACCCCTGAGCGCTCGAACCATAGCTCCAGGGGCCTAACCCCTGGGGCCCCAACACCAGCGCCAGGGGCCCGAACCCTGGGGGCCACAACATCAGCTCCAGGGGCCCAACCCCTGAGCGCCCGAACCATAGCTCCAGGGGCCTAACCCCTGGGGGCCCCAACACCAGCTCCAGGGGTCCAACCCCTGAGCGCCCGAACCATAGCTGCATGGGCCTAACCCCTGGGGGCCCCCACCCCAGCTCCAACGGCCCAGCCCCTGAGCGCCGGAACCATAGCTCCAGGGGCCTAACCCCTAGGGGCCCCAACCCCAGCCCTAGGAGCCCAACCCCTGGGGGCCTCAACACCAGCTCCAGGGGCCCAACCCCTGAGCGCCCGAACCATAGCTCCAGGGGCCTAACCCCTGGGGGCTCCAACACCAGCTCCACGGGCCCAACCCCTGAGCGCTCGAACAATGCCTCCAGGGGCCTAACCCCTGGGGGCCCCAACACCAGCTCCGGGGGCCCAACCCCTCAGCGCCCGAACCATAGCTCCAGGGGTTTAACCCCCGGGGGTTCCAAACCCAGCTCCAGGGGTCCAACCCCTGAGCGCCCGAACCATAGCTGCAGGGGCCTAAACCCTGGGGGCCCCCACCCCTGCTCCAACGGCACAACTCCTGAGCGCCGGAACCAGAGCTCCAGGGGCCTAATCCCTGGGGCTCCAACACCAGCTCCAGGGGCCCAACACCTGAGGGCCCCAACACCAGCTCCAGGGCCCCAACCCCTGAGCGCCCGAACCATAGCTCCAGGGGCCTAACCCCTGGGGGCCCCCACCCCAGCTCCAAGGGCCCAACCCCTGAGCGCCCGAACCATAGCTCCAGGGGCCTAATCCCCGGGGGCAGCAACCCCAGCTACAGGGGCCCAGCCCCTGGGGCCCTCGACCCCAGCTCAAGGGGCCCAACCCCTGAGCGCCCGAACCATAGCCCCAGGGGCCCAACCCCCGAGCGCCCGAACCATAGCTCCAGGGGTCCAACCCCTGGGGGCCCCAACACCAGCTCCAGGGTCCAACCCCTGAGCGCCCGAACCATAGCTCCAGGGGCCTAACTCCTGGGGGCCCCAACCCCAGCTCCAGGGGCCCAACCCCTGGGGGCCCCAACACCAGCTCCAGGGGCCCAACTCCTGAGCGCCCGAACCATAGCCCCAGGGGCCTAACCCCCGTTGCCCCAACCCCAGCTCCAGAGGCCCAACCCCTGGGGGCTCCAACACCAGCTCCAGGGTTCCAACCCCTGAGCGACCGAATCATAGCTCCAGGGGCCTAACCCCTGGGGGCCCCAACACCAGCTCCAGGGGCCCAAACCCTGGGGGCCCCAACACCAGCTCCAGGGGCCCAACCCCTGAGCGCCCGAACCATAACTCCAGGGGCCTAACCCCTGGGGGCCCCCACCCCAGCTCCAGGGGCCTAACCCCTGGGGCCCTAGACCCCAGCTCCAGGGGCCTAACCCCTGAGCGCCCGTACCAGAGCTCCAGGGGCCTATCCCCTGGGGGCCCAAACCCCAGCTCCAGCGGCCCAACCCCTGGGGGCCCCAACACCAGCTCCAGGGGCTCAACCCCTGAGCGCCCGAACCATAGCTCCAGGGGCCTAACCCCTGGGGCCCCAACAACAACTCCAGGAGCCCAACCGCTGGGGACCCCAACACCAGCCCCAGGGGCCCAACCCCTCAGCGCCCGAACTATAGCTCCAGGGGCCTAATCCCTGGGGGCCCCCACCCCAGCTCCAAGGGCCCAACCACTGAGCGCCCGAACCATAGCGCCAGGGGCCTAACCCCTGGGGCCCCAACACCAGCTCCAGGGGCCCAACCCCTGGGAGCCCCAACACCAGCTCCAGGGGCCCAACCCTAGAGCTCCCGAACCATAGCTCCATGCAGGAAATGCTCTCTGCATTACCCTGCGTGACCACAAGGTGACACTGTTGCTCCATGCGGGGAAATGCTCTGTTTATTACCCTGTTTGGCTATATGGTGTCACTGTTGCTCTAGGCGGGGAAATGCTCTGTGCATTACCGATTGTGGCCACACGGTGTCACTCTTGCTCCATGAAGCAAATGCTCTGGGCATTACCCTGCATAGCCACACAGTGTTACTGTTGCTCCATGCGTGAAATGCTCTGGGCAGTACTGTGATGGAGTGGGGACTGTCTGTGTGGGGGATGGGAGAGCAGGGGGTGACTTTAGCTCAGGGGACCCAACACCAGCTCCAGGGGCCCAACCCCTGAGCGCCCGAAACATAGCTCCAGGGGCCTAACCCCTGGGAGCCCCAACACCAGCTCCAAGGGCCCAACGCCTGAGAGACCGAACAATACCTACAGGGGCCTAACCCCTGGGAGACCCAACACCAGCTCCAGGGGCCAAACCCCTGAGCGCCCGAATCATAGCTCCAGGGGCCTAACCACTGGGGACCCCCACCCCAGCTCCAAGGGCCCAACCCCTGCGCGCCCGAACCATAGCTCCAGGGGCCCAACCCCTGAGCGCCCGAACCATAGCTCCAGGGGCCTAAACCCTCGGACCCCAACACCACCTTCAGGGCCCCAACCCCTCGGGGCCCCAACAGCAGCTCCAGGGGCCCAACCCCTGAGAGCTCGAACCATATCTACAGGCGCCTAACACCTGGGGGCCCGAACCCCAGCTCCAGGGGTCCAACCCCTGGGAGCCCCAACACCAGCTCGAGGGGCCAAACCCCTAGGGGCCCAAACACTAGCTCCAGGGTTAAAACCCCTGAGCGCCCGAACCATAGCTCCAGGGGCCTAACCCCTGGGGGTTCGAACACCAGCTCCAGGGGCCCAACCCCTCAGGGCCCGAACCACAGCTCCAGGGGCCTAAACCCTGGGGGACCCCACCCCAGCTCCAGGGGCTCAACCCCTGGGGCCCTAGACCCCAGCTGCAGGGGCCCAACCCCTGAGCGCCAGTACCACAGCTCCAGGGGACTAACCCCTGGGGGCCCAAACCCGAGCTCCAGCGACCCAACCCCTGGGGGCCCCAACACCAGCTCCAGGGGCCCAACCCCTGAGCGCCCGAACCATAGCTCCAGGGGCCTCACCCCTGGGGCCCCAACACCAGCTCCAGGAGCCCATCCCCTGGGGGCCCCAACACCAGCTCCAGGGGCCGAACCCCTCAGCGCCCTAACCATAGCTCCAGGGGCCCAACCCCTGGGGGCCCCAACACCAGCTCCAGGGGCCCAACCCCTCAGCGCCCGAACCATAGCTCAAGGGGCCTAATCTCTGGGGCCCCAACACCAGCTCCAGGGGCCCAACCCCTGGGGGCCCCAACACCAGCTCCAGGGTCCGAACCCCTGAGCCCCCGAACCATAGCTCCAGGGGCCTAATCCCTGGGGGCCCAACACCAGCTCCAAGGACTCAACCCCTGAGCGCCCGAACAATACCTCCAGGGACCTAACCCCTGGGAGACCCAACACCAGCTCCTCGGGCCCTACCCCTTAGTTCCTGAACCATAGCTCCAGGGGCCTAACCACTGGGGGCCCCCACCCCAGCTCTAAGGGCCCAACCCCTGAGCGCCCGAACCATAGCTCCAGGGGCCTAACCCCTGGGGCCCCAACACCAGCTCCAGGGACCCAACCCCTGGGCGCCCCAACACCAACTCCAGGGTCCCAACCCCTGAGCGCCCGAACTATAGCTCCAGGGGCCTAACCCCCGGGGGC
Organism: Gopherus flavomarginatus; assembly: GCF_025201925.1. Lineage (NCBI taxonomy): Eukaryota > Metazoa > Chordata > Testudines > Testudinidae > Gopherus > Gopherus flavomarginatus. Next base: position 48,251,747 of record NC_066624.1, read on the forward strand.
CCCAACCACAGCTCTAGGGGCCCAACCCCTGCAGGCCCCAAAACCAGCTCCAGAAGCCCAACACCTGAGCGCCCGAACCATAGCTCCAGGGGCCTAATCCCTGGGGGTCTCAACACCAGCTCCAAGGTCCCAACCCCTGAGCGCCCGAACCATAGCTCCAGGTTCCTAATCCCTGGGGCCCTAACACCAGCTCCAGGGGCCTAACCCCTTGGGGCCCCAACACCAGCTCCAGGGGCTCAAACCCTGAGCGCCCGAACCATAGCTCCAGGGGTCTAACCCCCGGGGGCTCCAGCCCCAGCTCCAGGGGTCCAACACCTGAACGCCCGAACCATAGCTGCAGGGGCTGGACCCCTGGAGCTGGTGTTGGGCCCTCAGAGGTTAGGCCCCTGGAGGTATCGTTCGGGCGCTGAGGGGTTGGCCCCTTGGAGCTGGTGTTGGGTCCCCCAGGGGTTAGGCACCTGGAGGTATTGTTCGGGCGCTCAGGCGTTGGGCCCTTTGAGCTGGTGTTGGGGCTCCCAGGGGTTAGGCCCCTGGAGCTATGTTTCGGGCGCTCAGGGCTTGGGCCCTTGGAGCTGGTGTTGGGGCCCCCAGGGTTTGGGCCCCTGTAGCTGGTGTTGGGGTCCCAGGGGTTAGGCCCCTGGAGCTATGGTTCGGGCTCTCAGGGGTTGGGCCCCTGGAGCTGGTGTTGGGGCCGTCAGGGGTTGGGCCTCTGGAGTTGGGGTTGGGGCCCCCAGGTATTAGGCCCTTGGAGCTATGGTTCGAGCGCTCAGGGGTTGGTCCCCTGGAGCTGGTGTTGGGGTCCCCATGGGTTCGGACCCTGGAGATATTGTTCAAGTGCTCAGGGGTTTGGCCCCTGGAGCTGGTGTTGGGGACCCCAGGGGTTCGGCCCCTGGAGCTTGTGTTGGGGCCCCAGGGGTTAGGCCCCTGTAGCTATGGTTCGAGCGCTCAGGGGTTGGTCCCCTGGAGCTGGTGTTGGGGTCCCCATGGGTTCGGACCCTGGAGATATTGTTCAAGTACTCAGGGGTTGGGCCCCTGGAGCTGGTGTTGGGGCCCCCAGGGGTTAGGCCCCTGTAGCTGTGGTTCGGGCACTCAGGGGTTGGGCCCCTGGAGCTGGTGTTGGGGCCCAGGGGCTGGGCCCTTGGAGCTGGTGTTGGGGCCCCAGGGGTTAGGCCCCTGGAGCTATGGTTCGGGCGCTCAGGGTTTGGGCCCCTGGGGCTATGGTTCGGGCGCTCAGGGGTTGGGCCCCTGGTGCTGGAGTCGAGGGCTCCAGGGGTTTGGCCCCTGAACCTGGGGTTCTGGCCCCCGTGGGTTAGGCCCCTGGAGCTATGGTTCGGGCGCTCAGGGGTTGGGCCCCTGGAGCTGGTGTTGCGGCCTTCAGGGGTTGGGCCCCTGGACCTGGTGTTGGGGCCCCAGGGATTAGGCCCCTGGAGCTAAGGTTCGGGTGCTCAGGGGTTGGGCCCCTGGAGCTGGTGTTGGGGCCCCTAGGGGTTGAGCCCCTAGAGCTGGTGTTGGGGCCCCAGGGGTTAGGCCCCTGGAGCTATGGTTCGGGCGCTCAGGGGTTGGGCCCCTGGAGCTATGGTTCGGGCGCTCAGAGGTTGGGCCCCTGGAGCTGGGGTCGAGGGCTCCAGGCGTTTGGCCCCTGGACCTGGGGTTGTGGCCCCCGGGGGTTAGGCCCCTGGAGCTATGGTTCGGTCGCTCAGGGGTTGGGCCCCTGGAGCTGGTGTTGGGGCCCCAGGGATTAGGCCCCTGGAGCTATGGTTCAGGCGCTCAGGGGTTGGGCCCCTGGAGCGATGGTTTGGACGCTCAGGGGTTGGGCCCCTAGAGCTGGTGTTGGGGCCCCCAGGGGTTGGGCCTCTGGGGCTGGGGTTGGGGCCCCCAGGGGTTAGGCCCATGGAGCTTTGGTTCGAGCGCTTAGGTTTTGGGCCCTTGGAGCTGGAGTGGGTTCCCCCAGGGGTTAGGCCCGTGTGCTATGGTTCGAGCGCTCAGGGGTTGGGCCCCTGGAGCTGGTGTTGGGGCCCCAAGGGATTAGGCCCTTGGAGGTATTGTTCGGGCGCTCAGGGGTTGTGCCCTTGGAGCTGGTGTTGGGCTCCCAGGATTTAGGCCCCTGGAGCTATGGTTCAGGCACTCAGGGGTTGGGCCCCTGGAGCGATGGTTTGGACGCTCAGGGGTTGGGCCCCTGGAGCTGGTGTTGGGGCCCCCAGGGGTTGGGCTCCTGGGGCTGGTGTGGGTTCCCCCAGCGGTTAGGCCCCTGTGCTATGGTTCGAGCGCTCAGGGGTTGGGCCCCTGGAGCTGGGGTTGGAGCCCCAGGGGGATAGACCCCTGGAGCTATGGTTCGGGCGCTGAGGGGTTGGGCCCCTGGAGCTGGTGTTGGGGCCCCCAGGGGTTGGGCTCCTGGGGCTGGGGTTGGGGCCCCCAGGGGTTAGGCCCCTGTAGCTATGGTTCCGGCGCTCAGGGGTTGGGCCGTTGGAGCTGGGGTGGGGGCCCCCAGGGGTTAGGCCCCTGCAGCTATGGTTCGGTCGTTCAGGGGTTGGACCCCTGGAGCTGGTGTTGGGGCCCACAGGGGTTAGGCCCCTGGTGGTATTGTTCGGGCTCTCAGGGGCTGGGCCCCTGGAGCTGGTGTTGGGGCCCCCAGGGGTTAGGCCCCTGGAAGGATCGTTCGAGCGCTCAGGGTTTGAGCCCTTGGAGCTGGTGTTAAGGCCCCCAGGGATTAGGCTCGTGGAGCTATGGTTCGGGCGCTCAGGGGTTGGGCCCCTGGAGCTGGGGTCGAGGGCTCCAGGGGTTTGGCCCCTGAACCTGGGGTTCTGGCCCCCGTGGGTTAGGCCCCTGGAGCTATGGTTCGGGCGCTCAGGGGTTGGGCCCCTGGAGCTGGTGTTGCGGCCCCCAGGGGTTGGGCCCCTGGAGCTGGTGTTGGGGCCCCAGGGATTAGGCCCCTGGAGCTATGGTTCGGGCGCTCAGGGGTTGGGCCCCTGGAGCTGGTGTTGGGGCCCCCAGGGGTTGGGCCCCTGGAGCTGGTGTTGGAGCCCCAGGGATTAGTCCCCTGGAGCTATGGTTCAGGCGCTCAGGGGTTGGAACGCTGGAGCTGGTGTTGGGGCCCCCGGGGGTTGGGCCCCTGGAGCTGGGGTTGGGGCACCGGGGGTTAGGCCGATGGAGCTATGGTTTGGGCTTTCAGGGGTTGGTCCCCTGGAGCTGGTGTTGGGGCTCCCAGGGGTTGGGCCCCTGGAGCTGGGGTTGGGGCCCCCAGGGGTTAGGCCCCTGGAGCTATGGTTCGGGCTCTGAGGGGTTGGGCCCCTGGAGCTGGTGTTGGGGCCTCCAGGGGTTGGGCCCCTGGAGCTATGGTTCGGGCGCTGAGGGGTTGGGCCCCTGGAGCTGGGGTTCGGGCCACCAGGTGTTAGGCCTCTGCAGATATGCTTCGGGATCTCAGGGGTTGGGCCCCTGGAGCTGCTGTTGGGGCCCCGAGTGGTAAGGGCCCTGGAGCTGGTGTTGGGGCCCGAGGGGTTAGGCTCCTGGAGCTAAGGTTCGAGCGCTCAGCGGTTGGACCCCTGGAGCTGGTGTTGGGGCCCCCAGGGGTTAGGCCCCTTTAGGGATCGTTCGGGCGCTCAGGGGTTGGGCCCTTGGAGCTGGTGTTGAGGCCCCCAGGGATTAGGCCCCTGGAGCTATGGTTCGGGCGCTCAGGGGTTGGGCTGCTGGAGCTGGTGTTGGGGCCCGCAGGGGATGGGCCCCTGGAGCTGTGGTTGGGGCCCCCGGGGGTTAGGAACCTGGAGCTATGGTTCGGGCGCTCATGGGTTGGGACAATGGAGCTGGTGTTGGGGCCCCCTGGGGTTGGGCTGTGGAGCTGGGGTTGGAGCCCCCGGGGGTTAGACCCCTGGAGCTATGGCTCGGGCGCTGAGGGGTTGGGCCCCTGGAGCTGGTGTTGGGGCCCCCAGGGGTTGAGCCCCTGGAGCTGGTGTTGGCGTCCCAGGGGTTAGGCCCCAGGAGCTATGGTTCCGGCGGTCAGGGGTTGGGCCGTTGGAGCTGGGGTTTTGGGCCCCCAGGGGTTAGCACCTGCAGCTATGGTTCGGGCGCTTAGGGGTTGGACTCCTGGAGCTGGTGTTGGGGTCCACAGCGGTTAGGCCCCTGGAGGTATTGTTTGGGCGCTCAGGGTTTGGGCCCCTGGAGCTGGTGTTGGGGCCCCCAGGGATTAGGCCCCTGGAGGGATCGTTCGGGCGCTCAGGGGTTGGGCCCTTGGAGCTAGTGTTGAGGCCTCCAGGGATTAGGCCCCTGGAGCTATGGTTCGGGCGCTCAGGGGTTGGGCTCCTGGAGCTGGTTTTGGGGCCCGCAGGGATTGGGCCCCTGGAGCTGTGGTTGGGGCCCACGGGGGTTAGGCCCCTGGAGCTATGGTTCGGGCGCTGAGGGGTTGGGACCCTGGAGCTGGTGTTGGGGCCCACAGGGGTTGGGCCCTGGATCTGGGGTTGGAGCCCCCGGGGGTTAGACCCCTGGAACTATGGTTCGGGCGCTGAGTGGTTGGGCCCCTGGAGCTGGTGTTGGGGCCCCCAGGGGTTGGGCCCCTGGAGCTGGTGTTGGGGCCCCAGGGGTTAGGCCCCCGGAGCTATGGTTCAGGCTCTCAGGGGTTGGGCCCCTGGAGCTGGTGTTGGGGCCCCGAGGGGTTAGGCCCCTCGAGCTATGCTTCGGGCGCTCAGGGGTTTGGCCCCTGGACTGGTTTTGGGGACCCAAGGGGCTGGGCCCCTGGAGCTGGTGTTGGGGCTGTCAGGGGTTGGGCACCTGGAGCTATGGTTCGGGCTCTCAGGGGTTGGGCCCCTGGAGCTGGGGTTGGGGCCCCCAGGGGTTAGACCCCTGGAGCTATGGTTCGGGCGCTCAGGGTTTGGGCCCCTGGAGCTGGTGTTGGGGCCCCTGAGCTAAAGTCACCCCCTGCTCTCCCATCCCCCACACAGACAGTCCCCACTCCATCACAGTAATGCCCGGAGCATTTCACGCATGGAGCAACAATAATACTGTGTGGCTATGCAGGGTAATGCCCAGAGCATTTGCTTCTTGGAGCAAGAGTGACACCGTGTGGCACCATAGGGTAATGCACAGAGCATTTCCCCGCATTTAGCAACAGTGACACCATGTAGCCACACAGGGTAATACACAAAGCTTTTCCCCGCAAGGAGCAACAGTGACACCTTGTGGTCACGCAGAGTACTGCACAGAGCATTTACTGCATGGAGCTATGGTTCGGGAGCTCTGGGGTTGGGCCCCTGGAGCTGGTGTTGGGGCTCCCAGGGGTTGAGCCCCTGGAGCTGGTGTTGGGGCCCGAGGGGTGAGGCCCCTGGCGCTATGGTTCGGGCGCTGAGGGGTTGGCCCCTTGGAGCTGGTGTTGGGTCCCCCAGGGGTTAGGCACCTGAAGGTATTGTTCGGGCGCTCAGGCGTTGGGCCCTTTGAGCTGGTGTTGGGGCTCCCAGGGGTTAGGCCCCTGGAGCTATGTTTCGGGCGCTCAGGGCTTGGGCCCTTGGAGCTGGTGTTGGGGCCCCCAGGGTTTGGGCCCCTGTAGCTGGTGTTGGGGTCCCAGGGGTTAGGCCCCTGGAGCTATGGTTCGGGCTCTCAGGGGTTGGGCCCCTGGAGCTGGTGTTGGGGCCGTCAGGGGTTGGGCCTCTGGAGTTGGGGTTGGGGCCCCCAGGTGTTAGGCCCTTGGAGCTATGGTTCGGGCGCTCAGGGGTTGGGCCCCTGGAGCTGGTGTTGGGGACCCCAGGGGTTCGGCCCCTGGAGCTTGTGTTGGGGCCCCAGGGGTTAGGCCCCTGTAGCTATGGTTCGAGCGCTCAGGGGTTGGTCCCCTGGAGCTGGTGTTGGAGCCCCAGGGATTAGTCCCCTGGAGCTATGGTTCAGGCGCTCAGGGGTTGGAACGCTGGAGCTGGTGTTGGGGCCCCCGGGGGTTGGGCCCCTGGAGCTGGGGTTGGGGCACCGGGGGTTAGGCCGATGGAGCTATGGTTTGGGCTTTCAGGGGTTGGTCCCCTGGAGCTGGTGTTGGGGCTCCCAGGGGTTGGGCCCCTGGAGCTGGGGTTGGGGCCCCCAGGGGTTAGGCCCCTGGAGCTATGGTTCGGGCTCTGAGGGGTTGGGCCCCTGGAGCTGGTGTTGGGGCCTCCAGGGGTTGGGCCCCTGGAGCTATGGTTCGGGCGCTGAGGGGTTGGGCCCCTGGAGCTGGGGTTCGGGCCACCAGGTGTTAGGCCTCTGCAGATATGCTTCGGGATCTCAGGGGTTGGGCCCCTGGAGCTGCTGTTGGGGCCCCGAGTGGTAAGGGCCCTGGAGCTGGTGTTGGGGCCCGAGGGGTTAGGCTCCTGGAGCTAAGGTTCGAGCGCTCAGCGGTTGGACCCCTGGAGCTCGTGTTGGGGCCCCCAGGGGTTAGGCCCCTTTAGGGATCGTTCGGGCGCTCAGGGGTTGGGCCCTTGGAGCTGGTGTTGAGGCCCCCAGGGATTAGGCCCCTGGAGCTATGGTTCGGGCGCTCAGGGGTTGGGCTGCTGGAGCTGGTGTTGGGGCCCGCAGGGGATGGGCCCCTGAAGCTGTGGTTGGGGCCCCCGGGGGTTAGGAACCTGGAGCTATGGTTCGGGCGCTCATGGGTTGGGACAATGGAGCTTGTGTTGGGGCCCCCTGGGGTTGGGCTGTGGAGCTGGGGTTGGAGCCCCCGGGGGTTAGACCCCTGGAGCTATGGCTCGGGCGCTGAGGGGTTGGGCCCCTGGAGCTGGTGTTGGGGCCCCCAGGGGTTGAGCCCCTGGAGCTGGTGTTGGCGTCCCAGGGGTTAGGCCCCAGGAGCTATGGTTCCGGCGGTCAGGGGTTGGGCCGTTGGAGCTGGGGTTTTGGGCCCCCAGGGGTTAGCACCTGCAGCTATGGTTCGGGCGCTTAGGGGTTGGACCCCTGGAGCTGGTGTTGGGGTCCACAGCGGTTAGGCCCCTGGAGGTATTGTTTGGGCGCTCAGGGTTTGGGCCCCTGGAGCTGGTGTTGGGGCCCCCAGGGATTAGGCCCCTGGAGGGATCGTTCGGGCGCTCAGGGGTTGGGCCCTTGGAGCTAGTGTTGAGGCCTCCAGGGATTAGGCCCCTGGAGCTATGGTTCGGGCGCTCAGGGGTTGGGCTCCTGGAGCTGGTTTTGGGGCCCGCAGGGATTGGGCCCCTGGAGCTGTGGTTGGGGCCCACGGGGGTTAGGCCCCTGGAGCTATGGTTCGGGCGCTGAGGGGTTGGGACCCTGGAGCTGGTGTTGGGGCCCACAGGGGTTGGGCCCTGGATCTGGGGTTGGAGCCCCCGGGGGTTAGACCCCTGGAACTCTGGTTCGGGCGCTGAGTGGTTGGGCCCCTGGAGCTGGTGTTGGGGCCCCCAGGGGTTGGGCCTCTGGAGCTGGTGTTGGGGCCCCGAGGGGTTAGGCCCCTCGAGCTATGCTTCGGGCGCTCAGGGGTTTGGCCCCTGGACTAGTTTTGGGGCCCCAAGGGGCTGGGCCCCTGGAGCTGGTGTTGGGGCTGTCAGGGGTTGGGCACCTGGAGCTATGGTTCGGGCTCTCAGGGGTTGGGCCCCTGGAGCTGGGGTTGGGGCCCCCAGGGGTTAGACCCCTGGAGCTATGGTTCGGGCGCTCAGGGTTTGGGCCCCTGGAGCTGGTGTTGGGGCCCCTGACCTAAAGTCACCCCCTGCTCTCCCATCCCCCACACAGACAGTCCCCACTCCATCACAGTAATGCCCGGAGCATTTCACGCATGGAGCAACAATAATACTGTGTGGCTATGCAGGGTAATGCCCAGAGCATTTGCTTCTTGGAGCAAGAGTGACACCGTGTGGCACCATAGGGTAATGCCCAGAGCATTTGCTTCTTGGAGCAAGAGTGACACCGTGTGGCACCATAGGGTAATGCACAGAGCATTTCCCCGCATTTAGCAACAGTGACACCATGTAGCCACACAGGGTAATACACAAAGCTTTTCCCCGCAAGGAGCAACAGTGACACCTTGTGGTCACGCAGAGTACTGCACAGAGCATTTACTGCATGGAGCTATGGTTCGGGAGCTCTGGGGTTGGGCCCCTGGAGCTGGTGTTGGGGCTCCCAGGGGTTGAGCCCCTGGAGCTGGTGTTGGGGCCCGAGGGGTGAGGCCCCTGGCGCTATGGTTCGGGCGCTGAGGGGTTGGCCCCTTGGAGCTGGTGTTGGGTCCCCCAGGGGTTAGGCACCTGAAGGTATTGTTCGGGCGCTCAGGCGTTGGGCCCTTTGAGCTGGTGTTGGGGCTCCCAGGGGTTAGGCCCCTGGAGCTATGTTTCGGGCGCTCAGGGCTTGGGCCCTTGGAGCTGGTGTTGGGGCCCCCAGGGTTTGGGCCCCTGTAGCTGGTGTTGGGGTCCCAGGGGTTAGGCCCCTGGAGCTATGGTTCGGGCTCTCAGGGGTTGGGCCCCTGGAGCTGGTGTTGGGGCCGTCAGGGGTTGGGCCTCTGGAGTTGGGGTTGGGGCCCCCAGGTGTTAGGCCCTTGGAGCTATGGTTCGGGCGCTCAGGGGTTGGGCCCCTGGAGCTGGTGTTGGGGACCCCAGGGGTTCGGCCCCTGGAGCTTGTGTTGGGGCCCCAGGGGTTAGGCCCCTGTAGCTATGGTTCGAGCGCTCAGGGGTTGGTCCCCTGGAGCTGGTGTTGGGGTCCCCATGGGTTCGGACCCTGGAGATATTGTTCAAGTGCTCAGGGGTTGGGCCCTTGGAGCTGGTGTTGGGGCCCCCAGGGGTTAGGCCCCTGTAGCTGTGGTTCGGGCACTCAGGGGTTGGGCCCCTGGAGCTGGTGTTGGGGCCCAGGGGCTGGGCCCTTGGAGCTGGTGTTGGGGCCCCAGGGGTTAGGCCCGTGGAGCTATGGTTCGGGCGCTCAGGGTTTGGGCCCCTGGGGCTATGGTTCGGGCGCTCAGGGGTTGGGCCCCTGGTGCTGGAGTCGAGGGCTCCAGGGGTTTGGCCCCTGAACCTGGGGTTCTGGCCCCCGTGGGTTTGGCCCCTGGAGCTATGGTTCGGGCGCTCAGGGGTTGGGCCCCTGGAGCTGGTGTTGCGTACTTCAGGGGTTGGGCCCCTGGATCTGGTGTTGGGGCCCCAGGGATTAGGCCCCTGGAGCTAAGGTTCGGGCGCTCAGGGGTTGAGCCCCTGGAGCTGGTGTTGGGGCCCCTAGGGGTTGAGCCCCTGGAGCTGGTGTTGGGGCCCCAGGGGTTAGGCCCCTGGAGCTATGGTTCGGGCGCTCAGGGGTTGGGCCCCTGGAGCTATGGTTCGGGCGCTCAGGGGTTGGGCCCCTGGAGCTGGGGTCGAGGGCTCCAGGCGTTTGGCCCCCGGACCTGGGGTTGTGGCCCCCGGGGGTTAGGCCCCTGGAGCTATGGTTCGGTCGCTCAGGGGTTGGGCCCCTGGAGCTGGTGTTGGGGCCCCAGGGATTAGGCCCCTGGAGCTATGGTTCAGGCGCTCAGGGGTTGGGCCCCTGGAGCGATGGTTTGGACGCTCAGGGGTTGGGCCCCTAGAGCTGGTGTTGGGGCCCCCAGGGGTTGGGCCTCTGGGGCTGGGGTTGGGGCCCCCAGGGGTTAGGCCCCTGGAGCTTTGGTTCGAGCGCTCAGGTTTTGGGCCCTTGGAGCTGGAGTGGGTTCCCCCAGGGGTTAGGCCCGTGTGCTATGGTTCGAGCGCTCAGGGGTTGGGCCCCTGGAGCTGGTGTTGGGGCCCCAAGGGATTAGGCCCTTGGAGGTATTGTTCGGGCGCTCAGGGGTTGTGCCCTTGGAGCTGGTGTTGGGCTCCCAGGGTTTAGGCCCCTGGAGCTATGGTTCAGGCGCTCAGGGGTTGGGCCCCTGGAGCGATGGTTTGGACGCTCAGGGGTTGGGCCCCTGGAGCTGGTGTTCGGGCCCCCAGGGGTTGGGCTCCTGGGGCTGGTGTGGGTTCCCCCAGCGGTTAGGCCCCTGTGCTATGGTTCGAGGGCTCAGGGGTTGGGCCCCTGGAGCTGGGGTTGGAGCCCCAGGGGGATAGACCCCTGGAGCTATGGTTCGGGCGCTGAGGGGTTGGGCCCCTGGAGCTGGTGTTGGGGCCCCCAGGGGTTGGGCTCCTGGGGCTGGGGTTGGGGCCCCCAGGGGTTAGGCCCCTGTAGCTATGGTTCCGGCGCTCAGGGGTTGGGCCGTTGGAGCTGGGGTGGGGGCCCCCAGGGGTTAGGCCCCTGCAGCTATGGTTCGGTCGCTCAGGGGTTGGACCCCTGGAGCTGGTGTTGGGGCCCACAGGGGTTAGGCCCCTGGTGGTATTGTTCGGGCTCTCAGGGGTTGGGCCCCTGGAGCTGGTGTTGGGGCCCCCAGGGGTTAGGCCCCTGGAAGGATCGTTCGGGCGCTCAGGGTTTGAGCCCTTGGAGCTGGTGTTAAGGCCCCCAGGGATTAGGCTCGTGGAGCTATGGTTCGGGCGCTCAGGGGTTGGGCCCCTGGAGCTGGGGTCGAGGGCTCCAGGGTTTTGGCCCCTGAACCTGGGGTTCTGGCCCCCGTGGGTTAGGCCCCTGGAGCTATGGTTCGGGCGCTCAGGGGTTGGGCCCCTGGAGCTGGTGTTGCGGCCCCCAGGGGTTGGGCCCCTGGAGCTGGTGTTGGGGCCCCAGGGATTAGGCCCCTGGAGCTATGGTTCGGGCGCTCAGGGGTTGGGCCCCTGGAGCTGGTGTTGGGGCCCTCAGGGGTTGGGCCCCTGGAGCTGGTGTTGGAGCCCCAGGGATTAGTCCCCTGGAGCTATGGTTCAGGCGCTCAGGGGTTGGAACGCTGGAGCTGGTGTTGGGGCCCCCGGGGGTTGGGCCCCTGGAGCTGGGGTTGGGGCACCGGGGGTTAGGCCGATGGAGCTATGGTTTGGGCTTTCAGGGGTTGGTCCCCTGGAGCTGGTGTTGGGGCTCCCAGGGGTTGGGCCCCTGGAGCTGGGGTTGGGGCCCCCAGGGGTTAGGCCCCTGGAGCTATGGTTCGGGCTCTGAGGGGTTGGGCCCCTGGAGCTGGTGTTGGGGCCTCCAGGGGTTGGGCCCCTGGAGCTATGGTTCGGGCGCTGAGGGGTTGGGCCCCTGGAGCTGGTGTTGGGGCCTCCAGGGGTTGGGCCCCTGGAGCTGGGGTTCGGGCCACCAGGTGTTAGGCCTCTGCAGATATGCTTCGGGATCTCAGGAGTTGGGCCCCTGGAGCTGCTGTTGGGGCCCCGAGTGGTAAGGGCCCTGGAGCTGGTGTTGGGGCCCGAGGGGTTAGGCTCCTGGAGCTAAGGTTCGAGCGCTCAGCGGTTGGACCCCTGGAGCTGGTGTTGGGGCCCCCAGGGGTTAGGCCCCTTTAGGGATCGTTCGGGCGCTCAGGGGTTGGGCCCTTGGAGCTGGTGTTGAGGCCCCCAGGGATTAGGCCCCTGGAGCTATGGTTCGGGCGCTCAGGGGTTGGGCTGCTGGAGCTGGTGTTGGGGCCCGCAGGGGATGGGCCCCTGAAGCTGTGGTTGGGGCCCCCGGGGGTTAGGAACCTGGAGCTATGGTTCGGGCGCTCATGGGTTGGGACAATGGAGCTTGTGTTGGGGCCCCCTGGGGTTGGGCTGTGGAGCTGGGGTTGGAGCCCCCGGGGGTTAGACCCCTGGAGCTATGGCTCGGGCGCTGAGGGGTTGGGCCCCTGGAGCTGGTGTTGGGGCCCCCAGGGGTTGAGCCCCTGGAGCTGGTGTTGGCGTCCCAGGGGTTTGGCCCCAGGAGCTATGGTTCCGGCGGTCAGGGGTTGGGCCGTTGGAGCTGGGGTTTTGGGCCCCCAGGGGTTAGCACCTGCAGCTATGGTTCGGGCGCTTAGGGGTTGGACCCCTGGAGCTGGTGTTGGGGTCCACAGCGGTTAGGCCCCTGGAGGTATTGTTTGGGCGCTCAGGGTTTGGGCCCCTGGAGCTGGTGTTGGGGCCCCCAGGGATTAGGCCCCTGGAGGGATCGTTCGGGCGCTCAGGGGTTGGGCCCTTGGAGCTAGTGTTGAGGCCTCCAGGGATTAGGCCCCTGGAGCTATGGTTCGGGCGCTCAGGGGTTGGGCTCCTGGAGCTGGTTTTGGGGCCCGCAGGGATTGGGCCCCTGGAGCTGTGGTTGGGGCCCACGGGGGTTAGGCCCCTGGAGCTATGGTTCGGGCGCTGAGGGGTTGGGACCCTGGAGCTGGTGTTGGGGCCCACAGGGGTTGGGCCCTGGATCTGGGGTTGGAGCCCCCGGGGGTTAGACCCCTGGAACTATGGTTCGGGCGCTGAGTGGTTGGGCCCCTGGAGCTGGTGTTGGGGCCCCCAGGGGTTGGGCCCCTGGAGCTGGTGTTGGGGCCCCAGGGGTTAGGCCCCCGGAGCTATGGTTCAGGCTCTCAGGGGTTGGGCCCCTGGAGCTGGTGTTGGGGCCCCGAGGGGTTAGGCCCCTCGAGCTATGCTTCGGGCGCTCAGGGGTTTGGCCCCTGGACTGGTTTGGGGCCCCAAGGGGCTGGGCCCCTGGAGCTGGTGTTGGGGCCCCCAGGGGTTGGGCCCCTGGAGCTGGGGTTGGGGCCCCCAGGGGTTAGGCCCCTGGAGCTATGGTTCGGGCGCTCAGGGTTTGGGCCCCTGGAGCTGGTGTTGGGGCCCCTGACTTAAAGTCACCCCCTGCTCTCCCATCCCCCACACAGACAGTCCCCACTCCATCACAGTAATGCCCGGAGCATTTCACGCATGGAGCAACAATAATACTGTGTGGCTATGCAGTGTAATGCCCAGAGCATTTGCTTCTTGGAGCAAGAGTGACACCGTGTGGCACCATAGGGTAATGCACAGAGCATTTCCCCGCATTTAGCAACAGTGACACCATGTAGCCACACAGGGTAATACACAAAGCTTTTCCCCGCATGGAGCAAGAGTGACACCTTTTGGTCACGCAGAGTACTGCACAGAGCATTTCCTGCATGGAGCTATGGTTCGGGAGCTCTGGGGTTGGGCCCCTGGAGCTGGTGTTGGGGCTCCCAGGGGTTGAGCCCCTGGAGCTGGTGTTGGGGCCCGAGGGGTGAGGCCCCTGGCGCTATGGTTCGGGCGCTCAGTGGTTGGGCCCTTGGAGCTGGGGTGGGGACCCCCAGTGGTTAGGCCCCTGGAGCTATGGTTCGGGCACTCAGGGGTAGGGCCCGAGGAGCTGGTGTTGGGGCCCCCAGGGATTAGGCCCCTGGAGGTATTGTTCTGACGCTCAGGGGTTGGGTCCTTGGAGCTGGTGTTTGGCCCCCAGGGGTTAGGCCCCTGGAGGTATCGTTCGGGCGCTCAGGGGTTGGGCCCTTTGAGTTGGTGTTGGGGCCCCCAGGGGTTAGGCCCCTGGAGGTATCGTTCGGGCGCTCATGGGTTGGACCCCTGGAGCTGGTGTTTGGGCCCCAGGGGTTAGGCCCCTGGAGCTATGGTTCGGGCGCTCAGGGGTTGAGCCCCTGGAGCTCGTGTTGGGGCCCCCAGGGGTTGGGCCCCTGGAGCTGGTGTTTCGGCCCCAGGGGTTAGGCCCCTGGAGCTATGGTTTAGGCTCTCAGGGGTTGGGTCCCTGGAGCTGGGGTCGAGGGCTCAAGGGTTTGGCCCCTGGACCTTTTGTTGCGGCCCCCAGGGGTTCGTCCCCTGGAGCTAGTGTTGGGGCCCCAGGGATTAGGCCCCTGGAGCTATGGTTCAGGCGCTCAGGGGTTGGGCCCCTTGAGCGATGGTTCCGGCGCTCAGGGGTTGGGCCGTTGGAGCTGGGGTGGGGGCCCCCAGGGGTTAGGCCTCTGCAGCTATGATTCGGGCGCTCAGGGGTTGGACCCCTGGAGCTGGTGTTGGAGCCCCCAGGGGTTAGGCCCCTGGAGCTATGGTTCAGGCGCTCAGGGGTTGGAACCCTGGAGCTGGTGTTGGGGCCCCCAGGGGTTGGGCCCCTGGAGCTGGGGTTGGGGCACCGGGGGTTAGGCCGATGGAGCTATGGTTCGGGCGCTCAGGGGTTGGTCCCCTGGAGCTGGTGTTAGGGTTCCCAGGGGTTGGGCCCCTTGTGCTGGGGTTGGGACCCCCAGGGATTAGGCCCTTGGAGCTATGGTTCGGGCTCTGAGGCGTTGGGCCCCTGGAGCTGGTGTTGGGGCCTCCAGGGTTTTGGCCCGTGGAGCTGGGGTTCGGGCCCCCAGGTGTTAGGCCTCTGCAGATATGGTTCGGGCTCTCAGGGGTTGGGCCCCTGGAGCTGGTGTTGGGGCCCCGAGTGGTAAGGGCCCTGGAGCTGGTGTTGGGGCCCGAGGGGTTAGGCCCCTGGAGCTATGGTTCGAGCGCTCAGGTGTTGGGCCCCTGGAGCTATGGTTCGGGCGCTCAGGGGTTGGGCCCCTGGAGCTGGTGTTGGGGCCCCTGACCTAAAGTCACCCCCTGCTCTCCCATCCCCCACACATACAGTCCCCACTCCATCACAGTAATGCCCAGAGCATTTCACGCATGGAGCAACAGGAACAGTGTGTGGCCATGCAGGGTAATGCCCAGAGCATTTCCCCGCATGGAGCAACAGTGACACCATGTAGCCACACAGGGTAATACAGAGAGCATTTCCCCGCATGGAGCAACAGTGCCACCTTGTGGTCACGCAGGGTAATACACAGAGTATTTCCTGTATGGAGCTATGGTTCAGGATCTCTGGAGTTGGGCCCCTGGAGCTGGTGTTGGGGCTCCCAGGGGTTGGGACCGTGGAGCTGGTGTTGGGGCCCCAGGGGTTAGGCCCCTGGCGCTATGGTTCGGGCGCTCAGGGGTTGGGACCCTGGAGCTGGTGTTGGGGTCCCCAGTGGTTAGGTCTCTGGAAGTGGTGTTGGGGCCCCAGGGATTAGGCCCCCGGAGCTATGGTTCGGGCGCTGAGGGTTTGGGCCCCTGGAGCTGGTGTTGAGTCCCCCAGGGGTTGGGCCCCAGGAGCTATGGTTAGGGCGCTCTGGGTTTGGGTCTCTGGAGCTGGTGTTGGGGCACCGAGGGGTTGGGCTCCTGGAGCTGGTTTTGGGGTCCACAGCGGTTAGGCCCCTGGAGGTATTGTCTGGGCGCTCAGGGTTTGGGCCCCTGGAGCTGGTGTTGGGGTCCCCAGGGATTAGGCCCCTGGAGGGATCGTTCGGGCGCTCAGGGGTTGGGCTCCTGGAGCTGGTTTTGGGGCCCGCAGGGGTTGGGCCCCTGGAGCTGTGGTTGGGGCCCACGGGGGTTAGGCCCCTGGAGCTATGGTTCGGGCGCTGAGGCGTTGGGACCCTGGAGCTGGTGTTGGGGCCCACAGGGGTTGGGCCCTGGATCTGGGGTTGGAGCCCCCGGGGGTTAGACCCCTGGAGCTATGGTTCGGGCGCTGAGGGGTTGGGCCCTGGAGCTGGTGTTGGGGCCCCCAGGGGTTGGGCCCCTGGAGCTGGTGTTGGGGCCCCAGGGGTTAGGCCCCCGGAGCTATGGTTCAGGCGCTCAGGGGTTGGGCCCCTGGAGCTGGTGTTGGGGCCCCAGGGGTTAGGCCCCTTCAGCTATGGTTCGGGCGCTCAGGGGTTGGACTCCTGGAGCTGGTGAAGGGGGCCCACAGGGGTTAGGCCCGTGGAGGTATTGTTCGGGCGCTCAGGGGTTGGGCCCCTGGAGCTGGTGTTGGGGTCCCGAGGGGTTAGGCCCCTCGAGCTATGCTTCAGGCGCTCAGGGGTTTGGCCCCTGGACTGGTTTTGGGGCCCCAAGGGGCTGGGACCCTGGAGCTGGTGTTGGGGCTGTCAGGGGTTGGGCACCTGGAGCTATGGTTCGGGCTCTCAGGGGTTGGGCCCCTGGAGCTGGTGTTGGGGCCGTCAGGGTTTGGGCCCCTGGAGCTGGGGTTGGGGCCCCCAGGGGTTAGGCCCCTGGAGCTATGGTTCGGGTGCTCAGGGTTTGGGCCCCTGGAGCTGGTGTTGGGGCCCCTGACCTAAAGTCACCCCCTGCTCTCCCATCCCCCACACAGACAGTCCCCACTCCATCACAGTAATGCCCGGAGCATTTCACGCATGGAGCAACAATAATACTGTGTGGCTATGCAGGGTAATGCCCAGAGCATTTGCTTCTTGGAGCAAGAGTGACACCGTGTGGCACCATAGGGTAATGCACAGAGCATTTCCCCGCATTTAGCAACAGTGACACCATGTAGCCACACAGGGTAATACACAAAGCTTTTCCGCGCATGGAGCAACAGTGACACCTTGTGGTCACGCAGAGTACTGCACAGAGCATTTCCTGCATGGAGCTATGGTTCGGGAGCTCTGGGGTTGGGCCCCTGGAGCTGGTGTTGGGGCTCCCAGGGGTTGAGCCCCTGGAGCTGGTGTTGGGGCCCGAGGGGTGAGGCCCCTGGCGCTATGGTTCGGGCGCTCAGTGGTTGGGCCCTTGGAGCTGGGGTGGGGGTCTCCAGTGGTTAGGCCCCTGGAGCTATGGTTCGGGCACTCAGGGGTAGGGCCCGAGGAGCTGGTGTTGGGGCCCCCAGGGATTAGGCCCCTGGAGGTATTGTTCGGACACTCAGGGGTTGGGTCCTTGGAGCTGGTGTTTGGCCCCCAGGAGTTAGGCCCCTGGAGGTATCGTTCGGGCGCTCAGGGGTTGGGCCCTTTGAGCTGGTGTTGGGGCACCCAGGGGTTAGGCCCCTGGAGGTATCGTTCAGGCGCTCATGGGTTGGGCCCTTGGAGCTGGTTTTGGGGCCCCCAGGGATTAGGCCCGTGGAGCTGGTGTTGGGGCCCCAGGGATTAGGCCCCTGGAGCTATGGTTCAGGCGCTCAGGGGTTGGGCCCCTTGAGCGATGGTTCCGGCGCTCAGGGGTTGGGCCGTTGGAGCTGGGGTGGGGGCCCCCAGGGGTTAGGCCTCTGCAGCTATGATTCGGGCGCTCAGGGGTTGGACCCCTGGAGCTGGTGTTGGAGCCCCCAGGGGTTAGGCCCCTGGAGCTATGGTTCAGGCGCTCAGGGGTTGGAACCCTGGAGCTGGTGTTGGGGCCCCCAGGGGTTGGGCCCCTGGAGCTGGGGTTGGGGCACCGGGGGTTAGGCCGATGGAGCTATGGTTCGGGCGCTCAGGGGTTGGTCCCCTGGAGCTGGTGTTAGGGCTCCCAGGGGTTGGGCCCCTTGTGCTGGGGTTGGGACCCCCAGGGGTTAGGCCCTTGGAGCTATGGTTCGGGCTCTGAGGCGTTGGGCCCCTGGAGCTGGTGTTGGGGCCTCCAGGGGTTTGGCCCGTGGAGCTGGGGTTCGGGCCCCCAGGTGTTAGGCCTCTGCAGATATGGTTCGGGCTTTCAGGGGTTGGGCCCCTGGAGCTGCTGTTGGGGCCCCGAGTGGTAAGGGCCCTGGAGCTGGTGTTGGGGCCCGAGGGGTTAGGCCCCTGGAGCTATGGTTCGAGCGCTCAGGTGTTGGGCCCCTGGAGCTATGGTTCGTGCGCTCAGGGGTTGAGCCCCTGGAGCTGGTGTTGGGTCTCCCAGGGGTTAGGCCCCTGGAGGTATTGTTCTGGCGCTCAGGGGTTGGGCCCTTGGAGCTGGTGTTGGGGCCCCTGACCGAAAGTCACCCCCTGCTCTCCCATCCCCCACACAGACAGTCCCCACTCCATCACAGTAATGCCCAGAGCATTTCACGCATCGAGCAACAGGAACAGTGTGTGGCCATGCAGGGTAATGCCCAGAGCATTTCCCCGCATGGAGCAACAGTGACACCATGTAGCCACACAGGGTAATACAGAGAGCATTTCCCCGCATGGAGCAATAGTGACACCTTGTGGTCACGCAGGGTAATACACAGAGCATTTCCTGTATGGAGCTATGGTTCAGGATCTCTGGAGTTGGGCCCCTGGAGCTGGTGTTGGGGCTCCAAGGGGTTGGGCCCGTGGAGCTGGTGTTGGGGCCCCAGGGGTTAGGCCCCTGGCGCTATGGTTCGGGCGCTCAGGGGTTGGGCCCTTGGAGCTGGGGTGGGGGCCCCCAGTGGTTAGGCCCCTGGAGCTATGGTTCGGACACTCAGGGGTTGGGCCCTTTGAGCTGGTGTTGGGTCCCCAGGGATTAGGCCCCTGGAGCTATGGTTCGGGCGCTCAGGGGTTGGGACCCTGGAGCTGGTGTTGGGGTCCCCAGTGGTTAGGCCCCTGGAAGTGGTGTTGGGGCCCCAGGGATTAGGCCCCCGGAGCTATGGTTCGGGCGCTGAGGGTTTGGGCCCCTGGAGCTGGTGTTGAGTCCCCCAGGGGTTGGGCCCTTGGAGCTATGGTTAGGGCGCTCTGGGTTTGGGTCTCTGCAGCTGGTGTTGGGGCACCGAGGGGTTGGGCTCCTGGAGCTGGTTTTGGGGCCCGCAGGGTTTGGGCCCTGGAGGTATTGTTCGGGCGCTCAGGGGTTCGGCCCCTGGAGCTGGTGTTCGGGACCCTAGGGGTTAGGCCCCTCGAGCTATGCTTCGGGCGCTCAGGGGTTGGGCCTCTGGACTGGTGTTGGGGCCCCCAGTTGCTGGGCCCCTGGAGCTCGTTTTGGGGCCCCAGGGGTTAGGCCCCTGGATCTATGGTTCGGGCGCTCAGGGGTTATGCCAATGAAGCTGGTGTTGGGGCCCCCAGGGGTTGGGCCACTGGAGCTGGGGTTGGGGCCCCAGGGATTAGGCCCCTGGAGCTATGGTTCAGGCGCTCAGGGGTTGGGCCCCTGGAGCGATGGTTCGGGCGCTCAGGGGTTGGACCCCTGGAGCTGGTGTTTGGGCCCCAGGGGTTAGGCCCCTTGAGCTATGGTTCGGTCACTCAGGGGTTGAGCCCCTGGAGCTGGTGTTGGGGCCCCCAGGGGTTGGGCCCCTGGAGCTATGGTTCGGGCGCTCAGGGGTTGGGCCCCTGGAGCTATGGTTCGGGCGCTCAGTGGTTGGGCCTCTGGAGCTGGGGTCGAGGGCTCCAGGGGTTTGGCCCCTGGACGTGGTGTTGCGGCCCCCAGGGGTTGGGCCCCTGGAGCTGGTGTTGGGGCCCCAGGGATTAGGCCCCTGGAGCTATGGTTCAGGCGCTCAGGGGTTGGGCCCCTTGAGCGATGGTTCCGGCGCTTACGGGTTGGGCCGTTGGAGCTGGGGTGGGGGCCCCCAGGGGTTACGTCCCTGCAGGTATGGTTACTGCGCTCAGGGGTTGGACCCGTGGAACTGGTGTTGGAGCCCCCACGGGTTAGGCCCCTGGAGCTATGGTACAGGCGCTCAGGGGTTGGATCCCTGGAGCTGGTGTTGGGGCCCCCAGGGGTTGGGCCCCTGGAGCTGGGGTTGGGGCACCGGGGGTTAGGCCGATGGAGCTATGGTTCGGGCGCTCAGGGGTTGGTCCCCTGGAGCTGGTGTTGGGGCTCCCAGGGGTTGGGCCCCTGGAGCTGTTGTTGGGGCCTCCAGGGGTTGGGCCCCTGGAGCTGGGGTTCGGGCCCCCAGGTGTTAGGCCTCTGCAGATGTGGTTCGGGCTCTCAGGGGTTGGGCCCCTGTAGCTGCTGTTGGGGCCCCGAGTGGTAAGGGCCCTGGAGCTGGTGTTGGGGCCCGAGGGGTTAGGCCCCTGGAGCTATGGTTCGAGCGCTCAGGGGTTGGGCCCCTGGAGCTGGTGTTGGGTCTCCCTGGGGTTAGGCCCCAGGAGGTATTGTTCGGGCGCTCAGGCGTTGGGCCCTTGGAGCTGGTGTTGGGGCCCGAGGGGTTAGGCCCCTGGAGCTATGGTTCGAGTGCTCAGGGGTTGGGCCCCTGGAGCTATGGTTCGGGGGCTCAGGGGTTGGTCTCTTGGAGCTGGGGTGGGGGCCTCCAGGGGTTAGGCCCCTGGAGCTATGTTTCGGGCGTTCAGGGGTTGGGCCCCTGGAGCTGGTGTTGGGGCCCCCAGGGGTTAGGCCCCTGGAGCTATGGTTCGGGTGCTCACTGGTTGGGCCGTTGGAGCTGGGGTGGGGGCCCGCAGGGGTTAGGCCCCTGCAGCTATGGTTCGGGCGCTCAGGGGTTGGACCCCTGGAGCTGGGGCTGGAGCCCCCGGGGGTTAGACCCCAGGAGCTATGGTTCGGGCGCTCAGGGGTTGGGCCCCTGGAGCTATAGTTCGGGCGCTCAGGGGTTGGGCCCCTGGAGCTGGGGTCTAGGGCCCCAGGGGTTGGGCCCCTGGAGCTGGGGTTGGGGCCCCCGGGGGTTAGGCCCCTGGAGCTATGGTTCGGGCGCTCAGGGGCTGGGCCATTGGAGCTGGTGTTGGAGCCCCCAGGGGTTGGGCCCCTGGAGCTGGGGTTGGGGCCCCTAGGGATTAGGCCCCTGGAGCTATGGTTCGGGCGCTGAGGGGTTGGGACCCTGGAGCTGGTGTTGGGGCCCCCAGGGGTTGGGCCCGTGGAGCTGGTGTTGGGGCCCCCAGGGGTTGGGCCCCTGGAGCTAGGGTTCGGGCCCCCAGGTGTTAGGCCCCTGGAGATATGGTTCGGGCCCCCAGGTATTAGGCCCCTGGAGATACGGTTCGGGCTCTCAGGGGTTGGGCACCTGGAGCTGCTGTTGGGTCCCCGAGGGGTTAGGGCCCTGGAGCTCATGTTGGGGCCCGAGGGGTTAGGCCCCTGGAGCTATGGTTCGGGCGTTCAGGGTTTAGGCCCCTGGAGCTATGGATCGGGCGCTCAGGGGTTGGGCCCTTGGAGCTGGGGTGGGGGCCCCCAGGGGTTAGGCCCCTGGAGCAGTGGTTCGGGCGCTCAGGGGTTGGGTCCCTGGAGCTTTTTGTTGGGGCCCCAGGGGCTGGGCCCCTGGAGCTGGTGTTGGGGCCCTAGGGGTTAGGCCCCTGGAGCTATGGTTCGGGCGCTCAGGGGTTGGGCCCCTGGGGCTATGGTTCGGGCGCTCAGGGGTTGGGCCCCTGGAGCTGTGGTCGAGGGCCCCAGAGGTTACGCCCCTTGAGCTGGGGTTGGGGCCCCCGGGGGTTAGGCCCCTGGAGCTATGGTTCGGGCGATCAGGGGTTGGGCCCTTGGAGCTGGGGTGGGGGCCCCCAGGGGTTAGGCTCCTGGAGCTATGGTTCGGGCGCTCAGCGGTTGGGCCCCTGGAGCTGGTGTTGGGTCCCTCAGAGGTTAGGCCCCTGGAGCTATGTTTCGGGCACTCAGGGGTTGGGCCCTTGGAGCTGGTGTTGGGGCCGCCAGGGTTTGGGCCCCTGGAGCTGGTGTTGGGGCCCCAGGGCTTAGGCCCCTGTTGCTATGATTCGGGCTCTCAGGGGTTGGGCCCCTGGAGCTGGTGTTGGGGCTGTCAGGGGTTGGGCCCCTGGAATTGGGGTTGGGGCCCCCAGGGGTTAGGCCCTTGGAGCTATGGTTCGGGCACTCAGGGGTTGGGCCTCTGGAGCTGGTGTTGGGGCTCCTGGGGTTAGGCCCCTGTAGCTATGGTTCGAGCGCTCAGGGGTTGGGCCCCTGGAGCTTGTGTTGGGGCCCCCAGGGGTTCCGACCCTGGAGCTATTGTTCGAGTGCTTAGGGGTTGGGCCCTTGGAGCTGGTGTTGGGGCCCCCAGGGGTTGGGCCCCCGGAGCTGGTTTTGGGGCCACCAGAGGTTGGGCCCCTGGAGCTGGGTTTCAGACCACCAGGGGTTAGGCCCCTGAAGATATGGTTCGGGCGCTCAGGGGTTGGGCCCCTGGAGCTGGTGTTGGGGCCCCCAGAGGCTGGGCCCCTGGAGCTGGGTTTCAGACCACCAGGGGTTAGGCCCCTGGAGATATGGTTCGGGCGCTCAGGGGTTGGGCCCCTGGAGCTATGGTTCGGGGGCTCATTGGTTGGGCCCCTGGAGCTGGGGTCAAGGGCCCCAGGGGTTGGGCCCCTGGAGCTGGGGTGGGGGCCCCCAGGGGTTAGGGCCCTGGAGCTATGGTTCGAGCGCTCAGGGGTTGGGCCCCTGGAGCTGGTGTTGGGGCCCCGAGGGGTTGGGCTCCTGGAGCTGGTGCTGGGGCCCGCAGAGGTTGGGCCCCTGGAGGTTTTGTTCGGGCGCTCAGGGGTTGGGCCCCTGGAGCTGGTGTTGGGGCCCCTAGGGGTTAGGCCCCTCGAGCTATGCTTCAGGCGCTCAGGGGTTGGGCCTCTGGACTGGTGTTGGGGCCCCCAGTTGCTGGGCCCCTGGAGCTGGTTTTGGGGCCCCAGGGCTTAGGCCCCTGGATCTATGATTCGGGCGCTCAGGGGTTATGCCAATAAAGCTGGTGTTGGGGCCCCCAGGGGTTGGGCCACTGTACCTGGTGTTGGTGCCCCAGGGATTAGGCCCCTGGAGCTATGGTTCAGGCGCTCAGGGGTTGGGCCCCTGGAGCAATAGTTCGGGCGCTCAGGGGTTGGACCCCTGGAGCTGGTGTTGGGGCCTCCAGGTGTTGGGCTACTGGGGCTGGGGTTGGGGCCCCCAGGGGTTAGGCCCCTGGAGCTATGGTTCGGGTGCTCAGGGGTTGGGCCGTTGGAGCTGGGGTGGGGGCCCCCAGGGGTTAGGCCCCTGCAGCTATGGTTCGGGCGCTCAGGGGTTGGACCCCTGGAGCTGGGGCTGGAGCCCCCGGGGGTTAGACCCCTGGAGCTATGGTTCGGGCGCTCAGGGGTTGGGCCCCTGGAGCTATAGTTCGGGCGCTCAGGGGTTGGGCCCCTGGAGCTGGGGTCTAGGGCCCCAGGGGTTGGGCCCCTGGAGCTGGTGTTGGGGCCCCCAGGGGTTGGGCCCCTGGAGCTGGGGTTCGGGCCCCAGGTGTTAGGCCCCTGGAGATATGGTTCGGGCCCCCAGGTGTTAGGCCCCTGGAGATACGGTTCGGGCTCTCAGGGGTTGGGCACCTGGAGCTGCTGTTGGGTCCCCGAGGGGTTAGGGCCCTGGAGCTGGTGTTGGGGCCCGAGGGGTTAGGCCCCTGGAGCTGTGGTTCGGGCGCTCAGGGTTTAGGCCCCTGGAGCTATGGTTCGGGCGCTCAGGGGTTGGGCCCTTGGAGCTGGGGTGGGGGCCCCCAGGGGTTAGGCCCCTGGAGCTGTGGTTCGGGCGCTCAGGGGTTGGGTCCCTGGAGCTGGTGTTGGGGCCCCAGGGGCTGGGCCCCTGGAGCTGGTGTTGGGGCCCCAGGGGTTAGGCCCCTGGAGCTATGGTTCGGGCGCTCAGCGGTTGGGCCCCTGGGGCTATGGTTCGGGCGTTCAGGGGTTGGGCCCCTGGAGCTGTGGTCGAGGGCCCCAGAGATTGGGCCCCTAGAGCTGGGGTTGGGGCCCCCGGAGGTTAGGCCCTTGGAGCTATGGTTCGGGCGCTCAGGGGTTGGGTCCCTGCAGCTGGTGTTGGGGCCCCCAGGGGTTGGGCCCCTGGAGCTGGTGTTGGGGCCCCAGGGGTTAGGCCCCTGGAGCTATGGTTCGGGCGCTCAGGGGTTGGGCCCCTGGAGCTC
Source organism: Gopherus flavomarginatus (assembly GCF_025201925.1). NCBI lineage: Eukaryota > Metazoa > Chordata > Testudines > Testudinidae > Gopherus > Gopherus flavomarginatus. The sequence continues at coordinate 48,274,880 of NC_066624.1, forward strand.
GTGTTGGCGCCCCGAGGGGTTAGGCCCCTCGAGCTATGCTTCGGGCGCTCAGGGGTTGGGCCCTTGGACTGGTTTTGGGGCCCCAAGGGGCTGGGCCCCTGGAGCTGGTGTTGGGGCTGTCAGGGGTTGGGCACCTGGAGCTATGGTTCGGGCTCTCAGGGGTTGGGCCCCTGGAGCTGGTATTGGGGCCGTCAGGGTTTGGGCCCCTGGAGCTGGGGTTGGGGCCCCCAGGGGTTAGGCCCCTGGAGCTGGTGTTGGGGCCCCAAGGGGGTTGGGCCCCTGGCGCTGGTGTTGGCGCCCCAGGGGTTAGGCCCCTGGAGCTATGGTTCGAGCGCTCAGGTTTTGGGCCCTTGGAGCTGGGGTGGGTTCCCCCAGGGGTTTGGCCCCTGTAGCTATGGTTCGAGCGCTCAGGGGTTGGGCCCCTGGAGCTGGTGTTGGGGCCCCCAGGGGTTAGGCCCCTGGAGGTATTGTTCGGGCGCTCAGGGGTTGGGCCCTTGGAGCTGGTGTTGGGCCCCCAGGGATTAGGCCCCTGGAGCTATGGTTCGGGCGCTCAGAGCTTTTAACAATGGAGCTCGTGTTGGGGCCCCCAGGTGTTGGGCCCCTGGAGCTGGGGTTGGAGCCCCAGGGGGATAGACCCCTGGAGCTATGCTTCGGGCGCTGAGGGGTTGGGCCCCTGGAGCTGGTGTTGGGGCCCCCAGGGGATGGGCCCCTGGAGCTGGTGTTGGGGCCCCAGGGGTTAGGCCCCTGGAGCTATGGTTCGGGCGCTCAGGGGTTGGGCCCCTGGAGCTGGTGTTGGGGCCTCCAGGGGTTGGGCTCCTGGGGCTGGGGTTGGGGCCCCCAGGGGTTAGGCCCCTGTAGCTATGGTTCCGGCGCTCAGGGGTTGGGCCGTTGGAGCTGGGGTGGGGGCCCCCAGGGGTTAGGCCCCTGCAGCTATGGTTCGGGCGCTCAGGGGTTGGACCCCTGGAGCTGGTGTTGGGGCCGGCAGGGGTTAGGGCCCTGGTTTTATTGTTCGGGCGCTCAGGGGTTGGGCCCCTGGAGCTGGTGTTGCGGCCCCCAGTGGTTGGGCCCCTGGAGCTGCTGTTGGGGCCCCAGGGATTAGGCCCATGGAGCTATGGTTCGGGCGCTCAGGGGTTGGGCCCCTGGAGCTGGTGTTGGGGCCCCCAGGGGTTGGGCCCCTGGAGCTGGTGTTGGAGCCCCAGGGGTTAGGCCCCTGGAGCTATGGTTCGGGCGCTCAGGGGTTGGGCCCCTGGAGCTGGGGTCGAGGGGTCCAGGGCTTTGGCCCCTGGACCTGGGGTTGTGGCCCCCGGGGGTTAGGCCCCTGGAGCTATGGTTCGGGCGCTCAGGGGCTGGGCCATTGGAGCTGGTGTTGGAGCCCCCAGGGGTTGGGCCCCTGGAGCTGGGGTTGGGGCCCCTAGGGATTAGGCCCCTGGAGCTATGGTTCGGGCGCTGAGGGGTTGGGACCCTGGAGCTGGTGTTGGGGCCCCCAGGGGTTGGGCCCGTGGAGCTGGTGTTGGGGCCCCCAGGGGTTGGGCCCCTGGAGCTGGGGTTCAGGCCCCCAGGTGTTAGGCCCCTGGAGATATGGTTCGGGCCCCCAGGTATTAGGCCCCTGGAGATACGGTTCGGGCTCTCAGGGGTTGGGCACCTGGAGCTGCTGTTGGGTCCCCGAGGGGTTAGGGCCCTGGAGCTCATGTTGGGGCCCGAGGGGTTAGGCCCCTGGAGCTATGGTTCGGGCGTTCAGGGTTTAGGCCCCTGGAGCTATGGATCGGCCGCTCAGGGGTTGGGCCCTTGGAGCTGGGGTGGGGGCCCCCAGGGGTTAGGCCCCTGGAGCAGTGGTTCGGGCGCTCAGGGGTTGGGTCCCTGGAGCTTTTTGTTGGGGCCCCAGGGGCTGGGCCCCTGGAGCTGGTGTTGGGGCCCTAGGGGTTAGGCCCCTGGAGCTATGGTTCGGGCGCTCAGGGGTTGGGCCCCTGGGGCTATGGTTCGGGCGCTCAGGGGTTGGGCCCCTGGAGCTGTGGTCGAGGGCCCCAGAGGTTACGCCCCTTGAGCTGGGGTTGGGGCCCCCGGGGGTTAGGCCCCTGGAGCTATGGTTCGGGCGATCAGGGGTTGGGCCCTTGGAGCTGGGGTGGGGGCCCCCAGGGGTTAGGCTCCTGGAGCTATGGTTCGGGCGCTCAGCGGTTGGGCCCCTGGAGCTGGTGTTGGGTCCCTCAGAGGTTAGGCCCCTGGAGGTATTGTTCGGGCGCTCAGGCGTTGGGCCCTTTGAGCTGGTGTTGGGGCCCCCAGGGGTTAGGCCCCTGGAGCTATGTTTCGGGCACTCAGGGGTTGGGCCCTTGGAGCTGGTGTTGGGGCCGCCAGGGTTTGGGCCCCTGGAGCTGGTGTTGGGGCCCCAGGGCTTAGGCCCCTGTTGCTATGATTCGGGCTCTCAGGGGTTGGGCCCCTGGAGCTGGTGTTGGGGCTGTCAGGGGTTGGGCCCCTGGAATTGGGGTTGGGGCCCCCAGGGGTTAGGCCCTTGGAGCTATGGTTCGGGCACTCAGGGGTTGGGCCTCTGGAGCTGGTGTTGGGGCTCCTGGGGTTAGGCCCCTGTAGCTATGGTTCGAGCGCTCAGGGGTTGGGCCCCTGGAGCTTGTGTTGGGGCCCCCAGGGGTTCCGACCCTGGAGCTATTGTTCGAGTGCTTAGGGGTTGGGCCCCTGGAGCTGGTGTTGGGGCCCCCAGGGGTTGGGCCCCCGGAGCTGGTGTTGGGGCCACCAGAGGTTGGGCCCCTGGAGCTGGGTTTCAGACCACCAGGGGTTAGGCCCCTGGAGATATGGTTCGGGCGCTCAGGGGTTGGGCCCCTGGAGCTGGTGTTGGGGCCCCCAGAGGCTGGGCCCCTGGAGCTGGGTTTCAGACCACCAGGGGTTAGGCCCCTGGAGATATGGTTCGGGCGCTCAGGGGTTGGGCCCCTGGAGCTATGGTTCGGGGGCTCATTGGTTGGGCCCCTGGAGCTGGGGTCAAGGGCCCCAGGGGTTGGGCCCCTGGAGCTGGGGTGGGGGCCCCCAGGGGTTAGGGCCCTGGAGCTATGGTTCGAGCGCTCAGGGGTTGGGCCCCTGGAGCTGGTGTTGGGGCCCCGAGGGGTTGGGCTCCTGGAGCTGGTGTTGGGGCCCGCAGGGGTTGGGCCCCTGGAGGTTTTGTTCGGGCGCTCAGGGGTTGGGCCCCTGGAGCTGGTGTTGGGGCCCCTAGGGGTTAGGCCCCTCGAGCTATGCTTCAGGCGCTCAGGGGTTGGGCCTCTGGACTGGTGTTGGGGCCCCCAGTTGCTGGGCCCCTGGAGCTGGTTTTGGGGCCCCAGGGCTTAGGCCCCTGGATCTATGATTCGGGCGCTCAGGGGTTATGCCAATAAAGCTGGTGTTGGGGCCCCCAGGGGTTGGGCCACTGTACCTGGTGTTGGTGCCCCAGGGATTAGGCCCCTGGAGCTATGGTTCAGGCGCTCAGGGGTTGGGCTCCTGGAGCAATAGTTCGGGCGCTCAGGGGTTGGACCCCTGGAGCTGGTGTTGGGGCCTCCAGGTGTTGGGCTACTGGGGCTGGGGTTGGGGCCCCCAGGGGTTAGGCCCCTGGAGCTATGGTTCGGGTGCTCAGGGGTTGGGCCGTTGGAGCTGGGGTGGGGGCCCCCAGGGGTTAGGCCCCTGCAGCTATGGTTCGGGCGCTCAGGGGTTGGACCCCTGGAGCTGGGGCTGGAGCCCCCGGGGGTTAGACCCCTGGAGCTATGGTTCGGGCGCTCAGGGGTTGTTCCCCTGGAGCTATAGTTCGGGCGCTCAGGGGTTGGGCCCCTGGAGCTGGGGTCTAGGGCCCCAGGGGTTGGGCCCCTGGAGCTGGTGTTGGGGCCCCCAGGGGTTGGGCCCCTGGAGCTGGGGTTCGGGCCCCAGGTGTTAGGCCCCTGGAGATATGGTTCGGGCCCCCAGGTGTTAGGCCCCTGGAGATACGGTTCGGGCTCTCAGGGGTTGGGCACCTGGAGCTGCTGTTGGGTCCCCGAGGGGTTAGGGCCCTGGAGCTGGTGTTGGGGCCCGAGGGGTTAGGCCCCTGGAGCTGTGGTTCGGGCGCTCAGGGTTTAGGCCCCTGGAGCTATGGTTCGGGCGCTCAGGGGTTGGGCCCTTGGAGCTGGGGTGGGGGCCCCCAGGGGTTAGGCCCCTGGAGCTGTGGTTCGGGCGCTCAGGGGTTGGGTCCCTGGAGCTGGTGTTGGGGCCCCAGGGGCTGGGCCCCTGGAGCTGGTGTTGGGGCCCCAGGGGTTAGGCCCCTGGAGCTATGGTTCGGGCGCTCAGCGGTTGGGCCCCTGGGGCTATGGTTCGGGCGCTCAGGGGTTGGGCCCCTGGAGCTGTGGTCGAGGGCCCCAGAGATTGGGCCCCTAGAGCTGGGGTTGGGGCCCCCGGAGGTTAGGCCCTTGGAGCTATGGTTCGGGCGCTCAGGGGTTGGGTCCCTGGAGCTGGTGTTGGGGCCCCCAGGGGTTGGGCCCCTGGAGCTGGTGTTGGGGCCCCAGGGGTTAGGCCCCTGGAGCTATGGTTCGGGCGCTCAGGGGTTGGGCCCCTGGAGCTGGGGTCGAGGGGTCCAGGGCTTTGGCCCCTTGACCTGGGGTTGTGGCCCCCGGGGGTTAGGCCCCTGGAGCTATGGTTCGGTCGCTCAGGGGTTGGGCCGCTGCAGCTGGTGTTGGGGCCCCAGGGATTAGGCCCCTGGAGCTATGGTTCAGGGGCTCAGGGGTTGGGCCCCTGGAGCGATGGTTCGGGCGCTCAGGGGTTGGGCCCCTGGAGCTGGTGTTGGGGCCCCCAGGGGTTGGGCTCCTTGGGCTGGGGTAGGGGCCCCCAGGGGCTAGGCCCCTGGAGCTCTGGTTCCGGCGCTCAGGGGTTGGGCTGTTGGAGCTGGGGTGGGGGCCCCCAAGGGTTAGGCCCCTGCAGCTATGGTTCGGGCGCTCAGGGGTTGGACCCCTGGAGCTGGGGTTGGAGCCCCTGGGGGTTAGATTCCTGCAGCTATGGTTCGGACGCTGAGGGGTTGGGCCCCAGGAGCTGGTGTTGGGGCCCCCAGGGGTTAGGCCCCTGGAGATATGGTTCGGGCGCTCAGGTGTTGGAACCCTGGAGCTGGTGTTGGGGCCCCCAGGGGCTGGGCCCCTGGAGCTGGTGTTGGGGCCCCCAGGGGTTGGGCCCCTGGATCTGGCGTTCGGGCCCCCAGGTGTTATGCCCCTGGAGATATGGTTCTGGCTCTCAGGGGTTGGGCCGCTGGAGCTGCTGTTGGGGTCCCGAGGGGTTAGGGCCTTGGAGCTGGTGTTGGGGCCCGAGGGGTTAGGCCCCTCGAGCTATGCTTCGGGCGCTCAGGGGTTGGGCCCTTGGACTGGTTTTGGGGCCCCAAGGGGCTGGGCCCCTGGAGCTGGTGTTGGGGCTGTCAGGGGTTGGGCACCTGGAGCTATGGTTCGGGCTCTCAGGGGTTGGGCCCCTGGAGCTGGTATTGGGGCCGTCAGGGTTTGGGCCCCTGGAGCTGGGGTTGGGGCCCCCAGGGGTTAGGCCCCTGGAGCTGGTGTTGGGGCCCCAAGGGGTTGGGCCCCTGGCGCTGGTGTTGGCGCCCCAGGGGTTAGGCCCCTGGAGCTATGGTTCGAGCGCTCAGGTTTTGGGCCCTTGGAGCTGGGGTGGGTTCCCCCAGGGGTTTGGCCCCTGTAGCTATGGTTCGAGCGCTCAGGGGTTGGGCCCCTGGAGCTGGTGTTGGGGCCCCCAGGGGTTAGGCCCCTGGAGGTATTGTTCGGGCGCTCAGGGGTTGGGCCCTTGGAGCTGGTGTTGGGCCCCCAGGGATTAGGCCCCTGGAGCTATGGTTCGGGCGCTCAGAGCTTTTAACAATGGAGCTCGTGTTGGGGCCCCCAGGTGTTGGGCCCCTGGAGCTGGGGTTGGAGCCCCAGGGGGATAGACCCCTGGAGCTATGCTTCGGGCGCTGAGGGGTTGGGCCCCTGGAGCTGGTGTTGGGGCCCCCAGGGGATGGGCCCCTGGAGCTGGTGTTGGGGCCCCAGGGGTTAGGCCCCTGGAGCTATGGTTCGGGCGCTCAGGGGTTGGGCCCCTGGAGCTGGTGTTGGGGCCTCCAGGGGTTGGGCTCCTGGGGCTGGGGTTGGGGCCCCCAGGGGTTAGGCCCCTGTAGCTATGGTTCCGGCGCTCAGGGGTTGGGCCGTTGGAGCTGGGGTGGGGGCCCCCAGGGGTTAGGCCCCTGCAGCTATGGTTCGGGCGCTCAGGGGTTGGACCCCTGGAGCTGGTGTTGGGGCCGACAGGGGTTAGGGCCCTGGTTTTATTGTTCGGGCGCTCAGGGGTTGGGCCCCTGGAGCTGGTGTTGCGGCCCCCAGTGGTTGGGCCCCTGGAGCTGCTGTTGGGGCCCCAGGGATTAGGCCCATGGAGCTATGGTTCGGGCGCTCAGGGGTTGGGCCCCTGGAGCTGGTGTTGGGGCCCCCAGGGGTTGGGCCCCTGGAGCTGGTGTTGGAGCCCCAGGGGTTAGGCCCCTGGAGCTATGGTTCGGGCGCTCAGGGGTTGGGCCCCTGGAGCTGGGGTCGAGGGGTCCAGGGCTTTGGCCCCTGGACCTGGGGTTGTGGCCCCCGGGGGTTAGGCCCCTGGAGCTATGGTTCGGTCGCTCAGGGGTTGGGCCCCTGCAGCTGGTGTTGGGGCCCCAGGGATTAGGCCCCTGGAGCTATGGTTCAGGGGCTCAGGGGTTGGGCCCCTGGAGCGATGGTTCGGGCGCTCAGGGGTTGGGCCCCTGGAGCTGGTGTTGGGGCCCCCAGGGGTTGGGCTCCTTGGGCTGGGGTTGGGGCCCCCAGGGGCTAGGCCCCTGGAGCTCTGGTTCCGGCGCTCAGGGGTTGGGCTGTTGGAGCTGGGGTGGGGGCCCCCAAGGGTTAGCCCCTGCAGCTATGGTTCGGGCGCTTAGGGGTTGGACCCCTGGAGCTGGTGTTGGGGTCCACAGGGGTTAGGCCACTGGAGGTATTGTTCGGGCGCTCAGGGGTTGGGCCCCTGGAGCTGGTGTTGGGGCCCCCAGGGGTTAGGCCCCTGGAGGGATCGTTCGGGCGCTCAGGGGTTGGGCCCTTGGAGCTGGTGTTGAGGCCCCCAGGGATTAGGCCCCTGGAGCTATGGTTCGGGCGCTCAGGGGTTGGACTCCTGGAGCTGGTTTTGGGGCTCACAGGGTTTGGGCCCCTGGAGCTGTGGTTTTGGCCCCCGGAGGTTAGGCCCCTGGAGCTATGGTTCGGGCGCTCAGGGGTTGGGCCCCTGGAGCTGGTGTTGGGGCCCCCAGGGGTTAGGCCCCTGGAGGTATTGTTCGGGCGCTCAGGCGTTGGGCCCTTGGAGCTGGTGTTGGGCCCCCAGGGATTAGGACCCTGGAGCTATGGTTCGGGCGCTCAGGGCTTTTGACAATGGAGCTCGTGTTCGGGCCCCCAGGTGTTGGGCCCCTGGAGGTGGGGTTGGAGCCCCAGGGGGATAGACCCCTGGAGCTATGGTTCGGGCGCTGAGGGGTTGGGCCCCTGGAGCTGGTGTTGGGGCCCTCAGGGGATTTGCCCCTGGAGCTGGTGTTGGGGCCCCAGGGGTTAGGCCCCTTGAGCTATGGTTCGGGCGCTCAGGGGTTGGGCCCCTGGAGCTGGTGTTGGGGCCCCCAGGGGTTGGGCTCCTGGGGCTGGGGTTGGGGCCCCCAGGGGTTAGGCCCCTGCAGCTATGGTTCGGGCGCTCAGGGTTTGGGCCCCTGGAGCTGGTGTTGGGGCCCCCAGGGGTTGGGCCCCTGGAGCTGGTGTTGGGGCCCCAGGGGTTGGGCCCCTGGAGCTATGGTTCGGGCGCTCAGGGGTTGGGCCCCTGGAGCTGGGGTCGAAGGGTCCAGGGGTTTGGCCCCTGGAGCTGGGGTTGTGGCCCCCGGGTGTTAGGCCCCTGGAGCTATGCTTCGGTCGCTCAGGGGTTGGGCCCCTGCAGCTGGTGTTGGGGCCCCAGGGATTAGGCCCGTGGAGCTATGGTTCAGGGGCTCAGGGGTTGGGCTCTGGAGCGATGGTTCGGGCGCTCAGGTGTTGGGCCCCTGGAGCTGTTGTTGGGGCCCCCAGGGGTTGGGCTCCAGGGGCTGGGGTTGGGGCCCCCAGGGGCTAGGCCCTGGAGCTATGGTTCCGGCGCTCAGGGGTTGGGCTGTTGGAGCTGGGGTGGGGGCCCCCAGGGGTTAGGCCCCTGCAGCTATGGTTCGGGCGCTCAGGGGTTGGACCCCTGGAGCTGGGGTTGGAGCCCCTGGGGGTTAGATTCCTGGAGCTATGGTTCGGACGCTGAGGGGTTGGGCCCCAGGAGCTGGTGTTGGGGCCCCCAGGGGTTAGGCCCCTGGAGATATGGTTCGGACGCTCAGGTGTTGGAACCCTGGAGCTGGTGTTGGGGCCCCCAGGGGCTGGGCCCCTGGAGCTGGTGTTGGGGACCCCAAGGGTGGGCCCCTGGAGCTGGCGTTCGGGCCCCCAGGTGTTAGGCCCCTGGAGATATGGTTCGGGCTCTCAGGGGTTGGGCCCCTGGAGCTGCTGTTGGGGTCCCGAGGGGTTAGGGGCTTGGAGCTGGTTTTGGGGCCCGAGGGTTAGTCCCCTGGAGGTATTGTTCGGGCGCTCAGGGGTTGGGCCCTTTGAGCTGGTGTTGGGCCCCCAAGCATTAGGCCCCTGGAGCTATGGTTCGGGCGCTCAGGGGTTGGGACCCTGGAGCTGGTGTTGGGGTCCCCAGGGGTTGGGCCCCTGTAGCTGGTGTTGGGGCCCCAGGGATTAGGGCCATGAAGCTGGGGTCTAGGGCCCCTGGGGTTGGGCCCCTGGAGCTGGGGTGGGGGCCCCCAGGGGTTAGGCCCCTGGAGCTATGGTTCGGGCACTCAGGGGTTGGGCCGCTGGAGCTGGTGTTGTGGCCCCCAGGGGTTAGGCCCCTGGAGGTATCGTTCGGGCGCTCAGGGTTTGGGCCCTTGGAGCTGGTGTTGGGGCCCACAGGGGTTAGGGCCCTGGTGGTATTCTTCGGGCGCTCAGGGGTTGGGCCCCTGGAGCTGGTATTGCGGCCCCCAGGGGTTGGGCCCCTGGAGCTGGTGTTGGGGCCCCAGGGATTAGGGCCATGAAGCTATGGTTCGGGCGCTCAGGGGTTGGGCCCCTGGAGATGGTGTTGGGGCCCCCAGGGGTTGGGCCCTGGAGCTGGTGTTGGGGCCCCAGGGGTTAGGCCCCTGGAGCTATGGTTCGGGCGCTCAGGGGTTGGGCCCCTGGAGCTGGTGTTGGGGCCCCCAGGGGTTGGGCCCCTGGAGCTGGGGTTGGGGCCCCCAGGTGTTAGGCCCCTGGAGCTATGGTTCAGGCGCTCAGGGGTTGGGCCCCTGGAGCTGGTGTTGGGGCCCCTGAGCGAAAGTCACCGCCTGCTCTCCCATCCTCCACACAGACAGTCCCCACTCCATCATAGTAATGCCCAGAGCATTTCACGCATGGAGCAACAGTAACACTGTGTGGCTATGCAGGGTAATGCCCAGAGCATTTGTTGCATGGAGCAAGAGTGACACCGTGCTGCCACATACGGTAATGCACAGAGCATTTCCCCACATGGAGCAACAGTGACACCATGTAGCCACACAGGGTAATACACAGAGCTTTTCCCCGCATGGAGCAAGAGTGACACCTTGTGGTCACGCAGGGTAATGCACAGAGCATTTCCTGCATGGAGCTATGGTTCGGGAGCTCTGGGGTTGGGCCCCTGGAGTTGGTGTTGGGGCTCCCAGGGGTTGGGCCCCTGGAGCTGGTGTTGGGGCCCCAGGGGTTAGGCCCCTGACGCTATGGTAAGGGCGCTCAGGGGTCGGGCCCTTGGAGCTGGGGTGGGGGCCGCCAGTGGTTAGGCCCCTGGAGCTATGGTTCGGGCAGTCAGGGATAGGTCCCGAGGAGCTGGTGTTGGGGCCCCCAGGGGTTAGGCCCCTGGAGGTATTGTTCAGGCGCTCAGGGGTTGGGTCCTTGGAGCTGGTGTTGGGCCCCCAGGGATTAGGCCCATGGAGCTATGGTTCGGGCGCTCAGGGGTTGGGACCCTTTAGCTGGTGTTGGGGCCCCCAGGGGTTAGGCCCCTGGAGCTGGTGTTGGGGCCCCAGGGATTAGGCCCCTTGAGCTATGGTTCGGGCGCTGAGGGGTTGGGCCCCTGGAGCTGGTGTTGGGTCCCCCAGGGGTTGGACCCCTGGAGTTATGGTTTGGACGCTGAGGGGTTGCGCCCCTGGAGCTCGTGTTGGGGTCCCCAGGGGTTGGGCTCGTGGAGCTGGTGTTGGGGCCCCAGGGGTTAGGCCCCTGGAGCTATCGTTCGGGCGCTCAGGGGTTGGGCCCCTGGAGCTAGTGGTGGGGCCCCCAGGGTTTGGGTCCCTGGAGGTGTGGTTGGGGCCCCCAGGGGTTAGACCTCTGGAGCTATGGTTCGGGCGCTCAGGGGTTGGGCCCCTGGAGCTGGGGTGGGGGCCCCTAGGGGTTAGGCCCCTGGAGCTATGGTTCGGGCACTCAGGGGTTCGGCCCCTGGAGCTGGTGTTGGGGCCCCCAGGGGTTGGGCTCCTGGAGCTGGTGTTGGGGCCCCAGGGGTTAGGCCCCTGGAGCTATCGTTCGGGCGCTCAGGGCTTGGGCCCCTGGAGCTATCGTTCAGGCGCTCAGGGGTTGGGCTCCTGGAGCTAGTGGTGGGGCCCCCAGGGTTTGGGCCCCTGGAGCTGTGGTTGGGGCCCCCAGGGGTTAGGCCCCTGGAGCTATGGTTCGGGAACTCAGGGGTTGGGCCCCTGGAGCTGGTGTTGAGGCCCCCAGGGGTTAGGCCCCTGGAGGTATCGTTCGGGCGCTCAGGGGTTTGGCCCTTGGAGCTGGTTTTGGGGCCCCCAGGGATTAGGCCCCTGGAGCTATGGTTCGGGCGCTCAGGGGTTGGGCCCCTGGAGCTGGTGTTAGGGCCCCCAGAGGTTGGACCCCTGGAGCTGGTGTTGGGGCCCCAGGGGTTAGGCCCCTGGAGCTATGGTTCGGGCGCTCAGGGGTTGGGCCCCTGGAGCTGGTGTTGGGGCCCTCAGGGGTTGGGCCCCTGGAGCTGGTGTTGGGGCCCCAGGGGTTAGGCCCCTGGAGCTATGGTTCGGGCACTCAGGGTTTGGGCCCCTGGAGCTATGGTTCGGGCGCTCAGGGGTTGGGCCCCTGGAGGTGGTGTTAGGGTCCCCAGGGGTTGGGCCCCTGGAGCTGGTGTTGGGGCCCCAGGGATTAGGCCCCCTGGAGCTATGGTTCCGGCGCTCAGGAGTTGGGCCGTTGGAGCTGGGGTGGGGGCCCTCAGGGGTTAGGCCCCTGCAGCTATGGTTCGGGCGCTCAGGGGTTGGACCCCTTGTCATAAACAGATAGCTAAGGGTTAATGTCTCTTTCACCTGAAGCACCTGACCGGAGGACCAATCAGGAAACTGGATTTTTTCAACTTTGGGTGGAGGGAATTTTGTGTCTGAGTCTTTTGTCTGTCTGCCTGCTTTCTCTGAGCTTTGGAGAAGCAGTTTCTACTTTCTAGTCTTCTGTTTCTAAGTGTAAGGACAAAGAGATCAGATAGTAAGTTCTATGGTTTCTTTTCTTTGGTATTTGCATGAATATAAGTGCTGGAGTGCTTTGATTTGTATTCTTTTTGAATAAGGCAGTTTATTCAATATTCTTTTATGCAATCGACCCTGTATTGTATCATCTTAATACAGAGAGACCATTTGTATTTTTCTTTCTTTTTATATAAAGCTTTCTTTTAAGACCTGTTGGAGTTTTTCTTTACTTCAGGGAAATTGAGTCTGTACTCACCAGGGAATTGGTGGGAGGAAGATATCGGGGAGATCTGTGTGTTGGATTGCTAGCCTGATTTTGCATTCCCTCTGGGGGAATAGGAAAGTACTTTTGTTTCCAGGTCTGGGAAGAGAGAGGGGGGAAGGGAAAAAGGATTATTTCCCTTTGTTGTGAGACTCAAGGGATTTGGGTCTTGGGGTCCCCAGGGAAGGTTTTTCAGGGGGAACAGAGTGCCCCAAAACACTCTAATTTTTTGGGTGGTGGCAGCAGGTACCAGGTCCAAGCTGGTAACTAAGCTTGGAGGTTTTCATGCTAACCCCCATATTTTGGACGCTAAGGTCCAAATCTGGGACTAAGGTTATGACATGGTGTAGCAGCGGGTGGGAGATAGACAGAATCCAGAAGCCAGTGGAAATATTTTATTTTTCTTTTCTCTGCTAGGGGCTTTTTAGCAGAGAGAAACAGTTGGTTTTAAAAGGGAACCAGAGAGAATTTTTTTTTCTGGTCTCTCTGGCAGTTTGTGGCTTGCATGTTAAGCGAGAAGCCATTAAGAGACTGTTAAGGGTCTTTTGTCACACAATAGCACTCCCATTGAGAGTCATTACCAGCACTATATAAATGCAAATAAAGTGGTTTTTCAGGTTTACTTAACATTGAAAATTAGCTAAAGGCACTGTTGCTAGGCAGACTTCAGGAGGCAACAGAGAACCTGCAGTTCAGAAGATAAACACCGGAGGGCACCCCAACACAAGAAAACAGGAACCATGGCTTCTAAGGCAAAAATTGAGGCCAAAGAGCAAATCAAAGAAGCTGAACACAGGCGACAACTGGAAATAAAACAAACAGAGATGGAAATAAGAGAGAGAGAAAGAGAGGCAGCCTACCAAAGAGAACAGGCAGCCAAAGAGGCGGCCCACCCCCGAGACATGGAAAAACACCAAAAAGAAATGGAAAAACAACAAAAAGAGAATGAAGAGAAGGAAAAACAGAGAAAACATGAACTGGAGTTGGCCAAAGCTGGGCTGCATGTGCCAGCCAACCCTAACAACCCGGCGCCAATTATTGCTCCCCAGCACAGGAAATTTCCCACCTACAAGGCAGGTGATGACACCGAGGCCTTCTTGGAAAATTTTGAAAGAGCCTGTCTTGGGTACAACATCCCCGAAGACCAGTACATGGTAGAATTGAGGTCACAGCTCAGTGGACCTTTAGCAGAGGTGGCAGCTGAAATGCCTAAGCAGCAAATGAATGACTATAAACTTTTTCAAACCAAGGCCAGATACAGAATGGGGATAACCCCAGATCATGCCCGTCGGCGCTTCAGAACCCAAAAGTGGAAACCAGAGGTGTCATTTCCCAAACACGCCTACTACATTGCAAAAAACTATGAGGCCTGGATAACAGGAAACAACATTCAAACCTTGGAAGAACTGCACCTCCTCATACAAATGGAGCAGTTCTTGGACGGTGTTCCTGAAGACATCACACGGTACATACAAGATGGAAATCCCAAAGATATCGCTGAGGCGGGGGAGATTGGAGCCAAATGGATGGAACTGGCAGAAAGCAAGAAAGCTACTGTCAAGGGGAACGATTACCCCAGGGGGCACACAAACCATAAACCCTACAACCGAGGACAGCCAAAGACCCCACATACCACCCAAGTAAAGCCACAGACACCCACCCTTCCACCTCACCAGTCTCCAGTAACTCACCTCGGCCCAGTGACCCATCAGATGGAAGATGCTTTAAGTGTAATGAACTGGGACATATCAAGGCCAACTGTCCAAAGAACACCATGCGAGTGCAATTCATTACACCACCATCACACCAAAGATCCCCAGGCCCAGATGCCTCTCAAATACCCTTGGAGCGAAGGGAAAATTTGAGAGTGGGCGGAAAGAAGGTTACTGCTTGGAGAGACACGGGGGCGCAAGTGTCAGCTATCCACCAATCCTTCGTTGACCCCAAATTCATCAACCCAAAGGCCAAAGTTACAATTTACCCCTTCATGTCACAAGCTGTAGACTTGCCTACAGCTCAACTGCCTGTCCAGTACAAAGGCTGGTCAGGAATGTGGACTTTTGCAGTCTATGACAATTATCCTATCCCCATGCTACTGGGGGAAGACTTGGCCAACCAGGTGAGGCGGGCCAAGAGAGTGGGAATGGTTACACGTAGCCAAACCAGGCAAGCTTCCAGACCCATTCCTGTTCCTGAGCCGTCCACAGAGGCCCCGTCTGTGTTACCAGAGACCCAGACAGAGGTAGTGGACCCGGATTCCATGCCTACCACTGAAACAGCCACAGCATCTCCAGTCCCAGGCCCGGAACTGGAACAGCAACCAGCACCAGCAAGTGCAAACCCATCTTCAAACTCAACGCCAGAGGGCGCCAGCGAGCCAAAACTGGCAGAAGCAACAGACAGCCATACCCAAAAGGCTCAGCCAGAGCCTGAAATAACCTCAGGTGCACCAGCGGAGAGCGGTTCACCAGCAACGGAAACAACCCCATCACCTACATTGCTTCCAGAGGGACCAAGCCCAAGTCCACAGTCTGAGGAAGAACTGGTGACCCCAGCCTCAAGGGAACAGTTCCAGACTGAGCAGGAAGCAGATGACAGCCTTCAGAAAGCTTGGGCGGCGGCACGGAACACCCCACCGCCTCTCAGCTCTTCTAATCGATCCCGGTTTGTTATAGACCAAGGACTTTTATACAAGGAAATTCTTTCTGGTGGACACCGGGAAGAATGGCAGCCGCAAAAAACAGTTGGTGGTTCCAACTAAGTACCGGGGGAAGCTCTTAAGCTTAGCCCATGATCATCCCAGTGGCCATGCTGGGGTGAACAGAACCAAGGACCGGTTGGGGAAGTCCTTCCACTGGGAGGGGATGGGAAAGGATGTTGCCAAGTATGTCCGGTCTTGTGAGGTATGCCAAAGAGTGGGAAAGCCTCAAGACCAGGTCAAGGCCCCTCTCCAGCCACTCCCCATAATTGAGGTCCCATTTCAGCGAGTAGCTGTGGATATTCTGGGCCCTTTCCCAAAAAAGACGCCCAGAGGAAAGCAGTACGTACTGACTTTAGTGGACTTTGCTACCCGATGGCCAGAAGCAGTAGCTCTAGGCAACACCAGGGCTAACACTGTGTGCCTGGCCCTAACAGACATCTTTGCCAGGGTAGGTTGGCCCTCTGACATCCTTACAGATTCAGGGTCTAATTTCCTGGCAGGGACCATGGAAAAACTGTGGGAAACTCATGGGGTGAATCACTTGGTTGCCATCCCGTACCACCATCAAACCAATGGCCTGGTGGAAAGGTTCAATGGAACTTTGGGGGCCATGATACGAAAATTCATCAACCAATTCTCCAATAATTGGGACCTAGTGTTGCAGCAGTTGCTGTTTGCCTACAGGGCTGTCCCACATCCCAGTTTAGGGTTTTCACCATTTGAACTTGTGTATGGTCACGAGGTTAAGGGGCCATTACAGTTGGTGAAGCAGCAATGGGAGGGGTTTACGCCTTCTCCAGGAACTAACATTCTGGACTTTGTAAGCAACCTACAAAGCACCCTCCGACACTCTTTAGCCCTTGCTAGAGAGAACCTAAAGAATGCTCAGGAAGAGAAAAAGGCCTGGTATGACAGACATGCCAGAGAACGTTCCTTCAAGGTAGGAGACCAGGTTATGGTCTTGAAGGCGCAACAGGCGCATAAGATGGAAGCATCATGGGAAGGGCCATTCACGGTCCAAGAGCGCCTGGGAGCTGTAAACTACCTCATAGCATTTCCCAATTCCTCACTAAAGCCTAAAGTGTACCATGTTAATTCTCTCAAGCCTTTCTATTCCAGAGATTTACAGGTTTGTCAGTTTACAGTCCAGGGAGATGATGCTGAGTGGCCTGACGGTGTCTACTACGACGGGAAAAAAGACGGTGGCGTGGAAGTGGTGAACCTCTCAACCACCCTGGAACGTCTGCAGCGGCAACAAATCAAGGAGCTGTGCACTAGCTTCGCCCCATTGTTCTCAGCCACCCCAGGACGGACTGAACGGGCATACCACTCCATTGATACAGGTAATGCTCACCCAATCAGAACCCCACCCTACCGAGTGTCTCCTCATGCCCAAGCTGCTATAGAACGGGAGATCCAGAACATGCTACAGATGGGTATAATCCGCTCATCTACCAGTGCATGGGCATCTCCAGTGGTTCTGGTACCCAAACCAGATGGGGAAATACGCTTTTGCGTGGACTACCGTAAGCTAAATGCTGTAACTCGTCCGGACAACTATCCAATGCCACGCACCGATGAGCTATTGGAGAAGTTGGGACGTGCCCAGTTCATCTCTACAATAGACTTAACCAAGGGGTACTGGCAAGTACCGGTAGATGAACCTGCCAAGGAGAGGTCAGCATTCGTCACCCATGCGGGGGTGTATGAATTCAATGTCCTTCCTTTCGGCCTTCGAAATGCACCCGCCACCTTCCAGAGGCTGGTAGATGGTCTACTAGCTGGACTGGGAGAATTTGCAGTTGCCTACCTCGATGATGTGGCCATTTTTTCAGACTCCTGGCCCGAACACCTACTACACCTGGAAAAGGTCTTTGAGCGCATCAGGCAGGCAGGACTAACTGTTAAGGCCAAAAAGTGTCAAATAGGCCAAAACAGAGTAACTTACCTGGGGCACCAGGTGGGTCGAGGAACCATAAACCCCCTACAGGCCAAGGTGGATGATATCCAAAAGTGGCCTGTCCCACGGTCCAAGAAGCAGGTCCAATCCTTCTTAGGCTTGGCCGGATACTACAGGCGATTTGTACCACACTACAGCCAAATCGCTGCCCCACTGACCGACCTGACCAAAAAGACCCAGCCAAATGCAGTTAAGTGGACTGATGAGTGTCAAAAGGCCTTTACCCAACTTAAGGCAACGCTCATGTCTGACCCTGTGCTCAGGGCCCCGGACTTTGACAAGCCATTCCTAGTAACCACGGATGCATCTGAGCGTGGTATAGGAGCAGTGCTCATGCAGGAAGCAACAGATCACAACTTCCATCCTGTCGTGTTTCTCAGTAAGAAACTGTCTGAGAGGGAAAGTCAATGGTCAGTCAGTGAAAAGGAATGCAATGCCATTGTGTACGCCCTGGAAAAGCTACGCCCATATATTTGGGGACGGCGGTTCCAACTACAAACTGACCATGCTGCACTAAAGTGGCTTCATACTGCCAAGGGGAACAACAAGAAACTTCTTCGTTGGAGTTTAGCTCTCCAAGATTTTGATTTTGAAATTCAACACATCACAGGAGCTTCTAATAAAGTTGCTGATGCACTCTCCCGTGAGAGTTTCCCAGAATTCAGTAGTTAAAAAGTGTTCTTAAATGTAGAAGTCTGTTAGTTATATACTTAGTAGTATATGTAAAGGTGCATGTGTTGTAGTAATCTGTTTATTTTACAGTTCTAGAAGGAAATCGCCGCCAGTGAGCTTCCCCACTGTCTGCAATTTGGGGGGCGTGTCATAAACAGATAGCTAAGGGTTAATGTCTCTTTCACCTGAAGCACCTGACCGGAGGACCAATCAGGAAACTGGATTTTTTCAACTTTGGGTGGAGGGAATTTTGTGTCTGAGTCTTTTGTCTGTCTGCCTGCTTTCTCTGAGCTTTGGAGAAGCAGTTTCTACTTTCTAGTCTTCTGTTTCTAAGTGTAAGGACAAAGAGATCAGATAGTAAGTTCTATGGTTTCTTTTCTTTGGCATTTGCATGAATATAAGTGCTGGAGTGCTTTGATTTGTATTCTTTTTGAATAAGGCTGTTTATTCAATATTCTTTTAAGCAATCGACCCTGTATTGTATCATCTTAATACAGAGAGACCATTTGTATTTTTCTTTCTTTTTATATAAAGCTTTCTTTTAAGACCTGTTGGAGTTTTTCTTTACTTCAGGGAAATTGAGTCTGTACTCACCAGGGAATTGGTGGGAGGAAGAAATCGGGGAGATCTGTGTGTTGGATTGCTAGCCTGATTTTGCATTCCCTCTGGGGGAATAGGAAAGTACTTTTGTTTCCAGGACTGGGAACAGAGAGGGGGGAAGGGAAAAAGGATTATTTCCCTTTGTTGTGAGACTCAAGGGATTTGGGTCTTGGGGTCCCCAGGGAAGGTTTTTCAGGGGGAACAGAGTGCCCCAAAACACTCTAATTTTTTGGGTGGTGGCAGCAGGTACCAGGTCCAAGCTGGTAACTAAGCTTGGAGGTTTTCATGCTAACCCCCATATTTTGGACGCTAAGGTCCAAATCTGGGACTAAGGTTATGACATGGTGTAGCAGCGGGTGGGAGATAGACAGAATCCAGAAGCCAGTGGAAATATTTTATTTTTCTTTTCTCTGCTAGGGGCTTTTTAGCAGAGAGAAACAGTTGGTTTTAAAAGGGAACCAGAGAGAATTTTTTTTTCTGCTCTCTCTGGCAGTTTGTGGCTTGCATGTTAAGCGAGAAGCCATTAAGAGACTGTTAAGGGTCTTTTGTCACACAATAGCACTCCCATTGAGAGTCATTACCAGCACTATATAAATGCAAATAAAGTGGTTTTTCAGGTTTACTTAACATTGAAAATTAGCTGAAGGCACTGTTGCTAGGCAGACTTCAGGAGGCAACAGAGAACATGCAGTTCAGAAGATAAACACCGGAGGGCACCCCAACACAAGAAAACAGGAACCATGACTTCTAAGGCAAAAATTGAGGGCAAAGAGCAAATCAAAGAAGCTGAACACAGGCGACAACTGGAAATAAAACAAACAGAGATGGAAATAAGAGAGAGAGAAAGAGAGGCAGCCTACCAAAGAGAACAGGCAGCCAAAGAGGCGGCCCACCCCCGAGACATGGAAAAACACCAAAAAGAAATGGAAAAAACAACAAAAAGAGAATGAAGAGAAGGAAAACAGAGAAAACATGAACTGGAGTTGGCAAAAGCTGGGCTGCATGTGCCAGCCAACCCTAACAACCCGGCGCCAATTATTGCTCCCCAGCACAGGAAATTTCCCACCTACAAGGCAGGTGATGACACCGAGGCCTTCTTGGAAAATTTTGAAAGAGCCTGTCTTGGGTACAACATCCCCGAAGACCAGTACATGGTAGAATTGAGGTCACAGCTCAGTGGACCTTTAGCAGAGGTGGCAGCTGAAATGCCTAAGCAGCAAATGAATGACTATAAACTTTTTCAAACCAAGGCCAGATACAGAATGGGGATAACCCCAGATCATGCCCTTCGGCGCTTCAGAACCCAAAAGTGGAAACCTGAGGTGTCATTTCCCAAACACGCCTACTACATTGCAAAAAACTATGAGGCCTGGATAACAGGAAACAACATTCAAACCTTGGAAGAACTGCACCTCCTCATACAAATGGAGCAGTTCTTGGACGGTGTTCCTGAAGACATCACACGGTACATACAAGATGGAAATCCCAAAGATATCGCTGAGGCGGGGGAGATTGGAGCCAAATGGATGGAACTGGCAGAAAGCAAGAAAGCTACTGTCAAGGGGAACGATTACCCCAGGGGGCACACAAACCATAAACCCTACAACCGAGGACAGCCAAAGACCCCACATACCACCCAAGTAAAGCCACAGACACCCTACCCTTCCACCTCACCAGTCTCCAGTAACTCACCTCGGCCCAGTGACCCATCAGATGGAAGATGCTTTAAGTGTAATGAACTGGGACATATCAAGGTCAACTGTCCAAAGAACACCATGCGAGTGCAATTCATTACACCACCATCACACCAAAGATCCCCAGGCCCAGATGCCTCTCAAATACCCTTGGAGCGAAGGGAAAATTTGAGAGTGGGCGGAAAGAAGGTTACTGCGTGGAGAGACACGGGGGCACAAGTGTCAGCTATCCACCAATCCTTCGTTGACCCCAAATTCATCAACCCAAAGGCCAAAGTTACAATTTACCCCTTCATGTCACAAGCTGTAGACTTGCCTACAGCTCAACTGCCTGTCCAGTACAAAGGCTGGTCAGGAATGTGGACTTTTGCAGTCTATGACAATTATCCTATCCCCATGCTACTGGGGGAAGACTTGGCCAACCAGGTGAGGCGGGCCAAGAGAGTGGGAATGGTTACACGTAGCCAAACCAGGCAAGCTTCCAGACCCATTCCTGTTCCTGAGCCGTCCACAGAGGCCCCGTCTGTGTTACCAGAGACCCAGACAGAGGTAGTGGACCCGGATTCCATGCCTACCACTGAAACAGCCACAGCATCTCCAGTCCCAGGCCCGGAACTGGAACAGCAACCAGCACCAGCAAGTGCAAACCCATCTTCAAACTCAACGCCAGAGGGCGCCAGCGAGCCAAACCTGGCAGAAGCAACAGGCAGCCATACCCAAAAGGCTCAGCCAGAGCCTGAAATAACCTCAGGTGCACCAGCGGAGAGCGGTTCACCAGCAACGGAAACAACCCCATCACCTACATTGCTTCCAGAGGGACCAAGCCCAAGTCCACAGTCTGAGGAAGAACTGGTGACCCCAGCCTCAAGGGAACAGTTCCAGACTGAGCAGGAAGCAGATGACAGCCTTCAGAAAGCTTGGGCAGCGGCACGGAACACCCCACCGCCTCTCAGCTCTTCTAATCGATCCCGGTTTGTTATAGACCAAGGACTTTTATACAAGGAAATTCTTTCTGGTGGACACCGGGAAGAATGGCAGCCGCAAAAACAGTTGGTGGTTCCAACTAAGTACCGGGGGAAGCTCTTAAGCTTAGCCCATGATCATCCCAGTGGCCATGCTGGGGTGAACAGAACCAAGGACCGGTTGGGGAAGTCCTTCCACTGGGAGGGGATGGGAAAGGACGTTGCCAAGTATGTCCGGTCTTGTGAGGTATGCCAAAGAGTGGGAAAGCCTCAAGACCAGGTCAAGGCCCCTCTCCAGCCACTCCCCATAATTGAGGTCCCATTTCAGCGAGTAGCTGTGGATATTCTGGGCCCTTTCCCAAAAAAGACGCCCAGAGGAAAGCAGTACGTACTGACTTTAGTGGACTTTGCTACCCGATGGCCAGAAGCAGTAGCTCTAGGCAACACCAGGGCTAACACTGTGTGCCTGGCCCTAACAGACATCTTTGCCAGGGTAGGTTGGCCCTCTGACATCCTTACAGATTCAGGGTCTAATTTCCTGGCAGGGACCATGGAAAAACTGTGGGAAACTCATGGGGTGAATCACTTGGTTGCCATCCCGTACCACCATCAAACCAATGGCCTGGTGGAAAGGTTCAATGGAACTTTGGGGGCCATGATACGAAAATTCATCAACCAATTCTCCAATAATTGGGACCTAGTGTTGCAGCAGTTGCTGTTTGCCTACAGGGCTGTCCCACATCCCAGTTTAGGGTTTTCACCATTTGAACTTGTGTATGGTCACGAGGTTAAGGGGCCATTACAGTTGGTGAAGCAGCAATGGGAGGGGTTTACGCCTTCTCCAGGAACTAACATTCTGGACTTTGTAAGCAACCTACAAAGCACCCTCCGACACTCTTTAGCCCTTGCTAGAGAGAACCTAAAGAATGCTCAGGAAGAGAAAAAGGCCTGGTATGACAGACATGCCAGAGAACGTTCCTTCAAGGTAGGAGACCAGGTTATGGTCTTGAAGGCGCAACAGGCCCATAAGATGGAAGCATCATGGGAAGGGCCATTCACGGTCCAAGAGCGCCTGGGAGCTGTAAACTACCTCATAGCATTTCCCAATTCCTCACTAAAGCCTAAAGTGTACCATGTTAATTCTCTCAAGCCTTTCTATTCCAGAGATTTACAGGTTTGTCAGTTTACAGTCCAGGGAGATGATGCTGAGTGGCCTGACGGTGTCTACTACGACGGGAAAAAAGACGGTGGCGTGGAAGTGGTGAACCTCTCAACCACCCTGGAACGTCTGCAGCGGCAACAAATCAAGGAGCTGTGCACTAGCTTCGCCCCATTGTTCTCAGCCACCCCAGGACGGACTGAACGGGCATACCACTCCATTGATACAGGTAATGCTCACCCAATCAGAACCCCACCCTACCGGGTGTCTCCTCATGCCCAAGCTGCTATAGAACGGGAGATCCAGAACATGCTACAGATGGGTATAATCCGCTCATCTACCAGTGCATGGGCATCTCCAGTGGTTCTGGTACCCAAACCAGATGGGGAAATACGCTTTTGCGTGGACTACCGTAAGCTAAATGCTGTAACTCGTCCGGACAACTATCCAATGCCACGCACCGATGAGCTATTGGAGAAGTTGGGATGTGCCCAGTTCATCTCTACAATAGACTTAACCAAGGGGTACTGGCAAGTACCGGTAGATGAACCTGCCAAGGAGAGGTCAGCATTCGTCACCCATGCGGGGGTGTATGAATTCAATGTCCTTCCTTTCGGCCTTCGAAATGCACCCGCCACCTTCCAGAGGCTGGTAGATGGTCTACTAGCTGGACTGGGAGAATTTGCAGTTGCCTACCTCGATGATGTGGCCATTTTTTCAGACTCCTGGCCCGAACACCTACTACACCTGGAAAAGGTCTTTGAGCGCATCAGGCAGGCAGGACTAACTGTTAAGGCCAAAAAGTGTCAAATAGGCCAAAACAGAGTAACTTACCTGGGGCACCAGGTGGGTCGAGGAACCATAAACCCCCTACAGGCCAAGGTGGATGCTATCCAAAAGTGGCCTGTCCCACGGTCCAAGAAGCAGGTCCAATCCTTCTTAGGCTTGGCCGGATACTACAGGCGATTTGTTCCACACTACAGCCAAATCGCTGCCCCACTGACCGACCTGACCAAAAAGACCCAGCCAAATGCAGTTAAGTGGACTGATGAGTGTCAAAAGGCCTTTACCCAACTTAAGGCAACGCTCATGTCTGACCCTGTGCTCAGGGCCCCGGACTTTGACAAGCCATTCCTAGTAACCACGGATGCATCTGAGCGTGGTATAGGAGCAGTGCTCATGCAGGAAGCAACAGATCACAACTTCCATCCTGTTGTGTTTCTCAGTAAGAAACTGTCTGAGAGGGAAAGTCACTGGTCAGTCAGTGAAAAGGAATGCAATGCCATTGTGTACGCCCTGGAAAAGCTACACCCATATATTTGGGGACGGCGGTTTCCAACTACAAACTGACCATGCTGCACTAAAGTGGCTTCATACTGCCAAGGGGAACAACAAGAAACTTCTTCGTTGGAGTTTAGCTCTCCAAGATTTTGATTTTGAAATTCAACACATCACAGGAGCTTCTAATAAAGTTGCTGATGCACTCTCCCGTGAGAGTTTCCCAGAATTCAGTAGTTAAAAAGTGTTCTTAAATGTAGAAGTCTGTTAGTTATATACTTAGTAGTATATGTAAAGGTGCATGTGTTGTAGTAATCTGTTTATTTTACAGTTCTAGAAGGAAATCGCCGCCAGTGAGCTTCCCCACTGTCTGCAATTTGGGGGGCGTGTCATAAACAGATAGCTAAGGGTTAATGTCTCTTTCACCTGAAGCACCTGACCGGAGGACCAATCAGGAAACTGGATTTTTTCAACTTTGGGTGGAGGGAATTTTGTGTCTGAGTCTTTGTCTGTCTGCCTGCTTTCTCTGAGCTTTGGAGAAGCAGTTTCTACTTTCTAGTCTTCTGTTTCTAAGTGTAAGGACAAAGAGATCAGATAGTAAGTTCTATGGTTTCTTTTCTTTGGCATTTGCATGAATATAAGTGCTGGAGTGCTTTGATTTGTATTCTTTTTGAATAAGGCTGTTTATTCAATATTCTTTTAAGCAATCGACCCTGTATTGTATCATCTTAATACAGAGAGACCATTTGTATTTTTCTTTCTTTTTATATAAAGCTTTCTTTTAAGACCTGTTGGAGTTTTTCTTTACTTCAGGGAAATTGAGTCTGTACTCACCAGGGAATTGGTGGGAGGAAGATATCGGGGAGATCTGTGTGTTGGATTGCTAGCCTGATTTTGCATTCCCTCTGGGGGAATAGGAAAGTACTTTTGTTTCCAGGACTGGGAACAGAGAGGGGGGAAGGGAAAAAGGATTATTTCCCTTTGTTGTGAAACTCAAGGGATTTGGGTCTTGGGGTCCCCAGGGAAGGTTTTTCAGGGGGACCAGAGTGCCCCAAAACACTCTAATTTTTTGGGTGGTGGCAGCAGGTACCAGGTCCAAGCTGGTAACTAAGCTTGGAGGTTTTCATGCTAACCCCCATATTTTGGACGCTAAGGTCCAAATCTGGGACTAAGGTTATGACACCCCTGGAGCTGGTTTTGGAACCCCCGGGGGTTAGACCCCTGGAGCTATGGTTCGGACGCTGAGGGGTTGGGCCCCTGGAGCTCGTGTTGGAGCCCCCTGGGGTTAGGCCCCTGGAGCTATGGTTCGGGCGCTCAGGGGTTGGGCCCCTGGAGCTGGTGTTGGGTCCCCCAGTGGTTGGGCCCCTGGAGCTGGTGTTGGGGTCCCAGGGGTTAGGTCCCTGGAGCTATGGTTCGGGCGCTCAGGGGGTTGGGCCCCTGGAGCTATGGTTCGGGCGCTCAGGGGTTGGGACCCTGGAGCTGGGGTCGAGGGCTCCAGGGGCTTGGCCCCTGGACCTGGGGTTGTGGCCCCCGGGGGTTAGGCCCCTGCAGCTATGGTTTAGGCGCTCAGGGGTTGAGCCCCTTGAGCTATTGTTGGGGCCGCAGGGATTAGGCCCCTGGAGCTATGGTTCCGGCGCTCAGGAGTTGGGCCGTTGGAGCTGGTGTTGGGGCCCCAGGGGTTAGGCCCCTGGAGCTATGGTTCGGGCGCTCAGGGGTTGGGCTCCTGTAGCTGGTGTTGGGGCCCCAGGGGTTAGGCCCCTGGAGCTATCGTTCGGGCGCTCAGGCTTTGGGCCCCTGGAGCTATCGTTCGGGCGCTCAGGGGTTGGGCCCCTGGAGCTAGTGGTGGGGCCCCCAGGGGTTGGGCCCCTGGAGCTGTGGTTGGGGCCCCCAGGGGTTAGGCCCCTGGAGCTATGGTTCGGGCGCTCAGGGGTTAGGCCCCTGGAGCTGGGGTGGGGGCCCCAGGGGTTAGGCCCCTGAAGCTATGGTTCGGGCACTCAGGGGTTGGGCCCCTGGAGCTGGTGTTGGGGCCCCCAGGGGTTGGGCTCCTGGAGCTGGTGTTGGGGCCCCAGGGTTTAGGCCCCTGGAGCTATGGTTCGGGCGCTCAGGGTTTGGGCCCCTGGAGCTATGGTTCGGGCGCTCAGGGGTTGGACCCCTGGAGCTGGTTTTGGAACCCTCGGGGGTTAGACCCCTAGAGCTATGGTTCGAGCGCTGAGGGGTTGGGGCCCCTGGAGCTGGTGTTGGGGCCCCCAGGGGTTAGGCCCCTTGAGGTATTGTTCGAGCGCTCAGGGGTTAGGCCCCTGGAGCTGGTGTTGGAGCCCCCAGGGGTTACGCCCCTGGAGCTATGGTTCGGGCGCTCAGGGGTTGGAACCCTTGAGCTGGTGTTTGGGCCCCCCAGGGGTTGGGCCCCTAGAGCTGGGGTTTGGGCACCGGGGGTTAGGCCCCTGGAGCTATGGTTCGGGCGCTCAGGGGTTGGGCCCCTGGAGCTGGTGTTGGGGCCCCCAGGGGTTGGGCCCCTGGAGCTGGGGTTGGGGCCCCCAGGTGTTAGGCTCCTGGAGCTATGGTTCAGGCGCTCAGGGGTTGGGCCCCTGGAGCTGTTGTTGGGGCCCCCAGGGGTTGGGCCCCTGGAGCTGGTGTTGGGGCCCCAGGGGTTAGTCCCCTGGAGCTATGGTCTGGGCGCTCAGGGGTTGGGCCGCTGGAGCTGGTGTTGGGGCCCCCAGGGGTTGGGCCGCTAGAGCTGGGGTTTGGGCCCACAGGGCTTAGGCCCCTGGAGCTATGGTTCGGGCGCTCAGGGGTTGGGCCCCTGGAGCTGTTGTTGGGGCCCCCAGGGGTTGGGCCCTGGAGCTGGTGTTGGGGCCCCAGGGGTTAGTCCCCTGGAGCTATGGTTTGGGCGCTCAGGGGTTGGGCCGCTGGAGCTGGTGTTGGGGCCCCCAGGGGTTGGGCCCCTGGAGCTGGGGTGGGGGCCCCCAAGGGTTAGGCCCCTGGAGCTATGGTTCGGGCGCTCAGGGGTTGGGCCCCTGGAGCTGGTGTTAGGGGCCCCCAGGGGTTGGGCCCCTGGAGCTGGGGTGGGGGCTCCCAAGGGTTAGGCCGAGAGCATTTGCTGCATGGAGCAAGAGTGACACCGTGTGACCACATAGGGTAATGCACAGAGCATTTCCCCACATGGAGCAACAGTGACACCATGTAGCCACACAGGGTAATACACAGAGCATTTCCCCTCAAGGATCAACAGTGACAACTTGTGGTCACGCAGGGTAATGCACAGAGCATTTCCTGCATGGAGCTATGGTTCGGGAGCTCTGGGGCTGGGCCCCTGGAGCTGGTGTTGCGGCTCCCAGGGGTTGGGCCCTTGGAGCTGGGGTGGGGGCCCTCATTGGTTAGGGAACTGGAGCTATGGTTCGAACACTCAGGGGGTAGGGCCAGTGGAGCTGGTGTTGGGGCCCCCAGGGGTTAGGCCCCTGGAGGTATTGTTCGGAGGCGCTCAGGGGTTGGGCCCTTTGAGCTGGTTTTGGGCCCCCAGGGATTAGGCCAGTGGAGCTATGGTTCGGGCGGTCAGGGGTTGGGACCCTGGAGCTGGTGTTGTGGTCCCCAGCGGTTGGGCCCCTGGAGCTGGTGTTGGGGCCCCAGGGATTAGGCCCCTGGAGCTATGTTTCGGGCACTGAGGGGTTGGGCCCCTGGAGCTGGTGTTGGGGCCCCCAGGGGTTGGGCCCCTGGAGCTATGGTTAGGGCGCTCAGGGGTTGGGACAATGGAGCTGGTGTTGGGGCCCCAGGGGTTGGGCCCCTGGAGCTGGTGTTGGGGCCCCAGGGGTTAGGCCCCAGGAGCTAAGGTTAGGGCGCTCAGAAGTTAGGCCCCTGGAGCTGGTGTTGGGGCCCCCAGGGGTTGGGCTCCTGGGGCTGGGGTTGGGGCCCCCAGGGGTTAGGCCCCTGGAGCTATGGTTCCAGCACTCAGAGGTTGGACCGTTGGAGCTGGAGTGGGGGCCCCTAGGGGTTAGACCCCTGCAGCTATGGTTCGGAGGCGCTCAGGGGTTGGACCCCTGGAGCTGGTGTTGGGGCCCAGAGGGCTTAGGCCCCTGGAGGTATTGTTCGGGAGCGCTCAGGGGTTCGGCCCCTGGAGCTGGTGTTGTTGTCCCCAGGGGTTAGGCCCCTGGAGGGATCGTTCGGGCGCTCAGGGGTTGGGCATTTGGAGCTGTTGTTGAGACCCCCAGGGATTAGGCCCCTGGAGTTATGGTTCGGGCGCTCAGGGGTTGGACTCCTGGAGCTGGTGTTGGGGCCTGCAGGGGTTGGGCCCCTGGAGCTGCGGTTGGGTCCCCCGGGGGTTAGGCCCCTGGAGCTATGGTTCCGGCCCTCAGGGGTTGGGCCCCTGGAGCTGGTGTTGGGGCCCCCAGAGGTTAGGCCCCTGGAAGTATCGATCGGGAGGCGCTCAGGGGTTGGGCCCTTGGAGCTGGTTTTGTGGCCCCCAGGGATTAGGCCCCTGGAGCTATGGTTCGGGCGATCAGGGGTTGGGACCCTGGAGCTATGGTTCGGGCGCTCAGGGGTTGGGCCCCTGGAGCTGGGCTCGAGGGCTCCAGGGGTTTGGCCCCTGGACCTGGGGTTGTGGCCCCCGGGGGTTAGGCTCATGGAGCTATGGTTCCTGCGCTCAGGAGTTATGCCGTTGGAGCAGGGGTGGGGGCCCCCAGGGGTTAGGCCCCTGGAGCTGTGGTTCGGGCGCTCAGGGGTTGGAACCCTGGATCTGGTTTTGGGGCCGCCAGGGTTTGGACCCCTGGAGCTGGGGTTGGGGAACCGGAGGTTAGGCCCCTGGAGCTATGGTTCGGGCGCTCACGGGTTGGGCCCCTGGATCTGGTGTTGGGGCCCCCCAGGGGTTGGGCCCCTGGAGCTGGTTTTGGGGCCCCCAGGGGTTGGGCCCCTGGAGCTGGGGTTCGGGCCCCCAGGTGTTAGGCGCCTGGAGATATAGTTCGGGCTCTCAGGGGTTGGGCCCTTGGAGCTGCTGTTGGGGCTCCGAGGGGTTAGGGCCCTGTAGCTGGTGTTGGGGTCCGAGGCGTTAGGCCCCATGAGCTATGGTTCGGGCGCTCAGGGGTTGGGCCCCTGGAGCTATGGTTCGGGCGCGCAGGGGATGGGCCCTTGGAGCTGGGGTGGGGGCCCCTCGTGGTTAGGCCCCTGGAGCTATGGTTCAGGCGCTCAGGGGTTGGGCCCCTGGAGCTGGTGTTGGGTCCCCTGACCTAAAGTCACCCCCTGCTCTCCCATCCCCCACACAGACAGTCCCCACTCCATCACGGTAATGCCCAGAGCATTTCACGCATGAAGCAACAGTAACACTGTGTGGCTATGCAGGGTAGTGCCCAGAGCATTTGCTGCATGGAGCAAGAGTGACACCGTGTGGCCGCATACGGTAATGCACATAGCATTTCCCCGCATAGAGCAACAGTGACACTATGCAGCCACACAGGGTAATACACAGAGCATTTCCCCGCATGGAGCAACAGTGACACCTTGTGGTCACGCAGGGTAATGCACAGAGCATTTCCTGCATGGAGCTATTGTTCGGGAGCTCTGGGGTTGGGCCCCTGGAGCTGGTTTTGGGGCTCCCAGGGGTTGGGCCCCTGGAGCTGGTGTTGGGGCCCCAGGGGTTAGGCCCCTGGCGCTATGGTTCGGGCGCTCAGGGGTTGGGTCCTTAGAGCTGGGGTGGGGGCGCCCAGTGGTTAGGCCCCTGGAGGTATGGTTCGGGCACTCAGGGGTATGGCCCGAGGAGCTGGTGTTGGGGCCCCCAGGGGTTAGGCCCCTGTAGGTATTGTTCGGGCGCTCAGGGGTTGGGCCCCTGGAGCTGGTGTTGGGGCCCCCAGGGGTTAGGCCCCTGGAGCTGGTGTTGGGGCCCCAGGGGTTAGGCCCCTGGAGCTATGGTTCTGGCGCTCAGGGGTTGGGCCCCTGGAGCTCGTGTTGGGGCCCCCAGGGTTGGGCCGCTGGAGCTGGTGTTGGGGCCCCCAGGGGCTAGGCCCCTGGAGCTGTGGTACGGGCGCTCAGGGGTTGGGCCCATGGAGCTGGAGTCTAGTGCCACAGGGGTTGGGCCATTGGAATTGGGGTGGGCCCCCCCAGGGTTAGGCCCCTGGAGTTATGGTTCGGGTGCTCAGGGGTTGGGCCCCTGTAGCTGGTGTTGGGGCCCCCAGGGGTTAGGCTCCTGGAGGTATCGTTAGGGTGCTCAGGGGTTGGGCCCTTGGAGCTGGTTTTGGGGCCCCCAGGGATTAGGCCCCTGCAGCTATGGTTCGGGCGCTCAGATTTTGGGCCCCTGGAGCTGGTGTTGGGGCCCCCAGGGCTTGGACCCTGGAGCTGGTGTTGGGGCCCCAGGGGTTAGGCCCCTGGAGCTATGGTTCTGGCGCTCAGGGGTTGGGCCCCTGGAGCTGGTGTTGGGGCCCCCAGGGGTTGGGCCGCTGGGGCTGGTATTGGGACCCCAGGGGTTAGGCTCCTGGAGGTATTGGTCGGGGCGCTCAGGGGTTGGGTCCTTGGAGCTGGTGTTGCGCCCCCAGGGATTAGGCCCCTGGAGCTATGGTTTGGGCGCTCAGGGGTTGGGCCCCTGGAGCTGGTGTTGGGGCCCCGAGGGGTTGGGCTCCTGGGCTGCTGTTGGGGCCCCAGGGGTTAGGCCCCTGGAGCTATGGTTCGGCGGCGCTCAGGGGTTGGGCCCCTGGAGCTGGTGTTGGGGCCCCCAGGGGTTGGGCCGCTGGAGCTGGGGTTTGGGCCCCCAGGGGTTGGGCCCCTGGAGCTGTGGTACGGGCGCTCAGGGGTTGGGCCCCTGGAGCTGGGGTCGAGGGCCCCAGGGGTTGGGCCCCTGGAGCTGGGGTGGGTCCCCCCAGGGGTTAGGCCCCTGGAGCTATGGTTAGGGCGCTGAGGGGTTAGGCCCCTGGAGCTGGTGTTTGGGCCCCAAGGGGTTGGGCTCCTGGAGCTGGTGTTGGGGACCCAGGGGTTCGTCCCCTCGAGCTATGGTTCGGGCGCTCAGGGGTTGGGCCCCTGGAGCTGGTGTTGGGGACCCCAGGGGTTGGGCTGCTGGAGCTGGGGTTTGGGCCCCCAGGGGTTAGGCCCCTGGAGCTGGGGTACGGGCGCTCAGGGGTTGGGCCCGAGGAGCTGGGGTCTAGGGCCCCAGGGGTTGGGCCCCTAGAGCTGGGGTGGGGGCCCACAGGATTTAGGCCCCTGGAGTTATGGTTCGGGCGCTCAGGGGTTCGGCCCCTGGAGCTGGTTTTGGGGCCCCCAGGGATTAGGCCCCTGGAGCTATGGTTCGGGCGCTCAGGGGTTGGGCCCCTGGAGCTGTTGTTAGGGCCCCCAGGGCTTGGACCCCTGTAGCTGGTGTTGGGGCCCCAGGGGTTAGGCCCCTGGAGCTATGGTTCGGGCGCTCAGGGTTGGGCTCCTGGAGCTGGTGTTGGGGGCCCCCAGGGGTTGGGCCCCTGGAGCTGGTGTTGGGGCCCCAGGGGTTAGGCCCCTGGAGCTATGGTTCAGGCACTCAGGGGTTGGGCCTCTGGAGCTGGTGTTGGGGCCCCCAGGGGTTGGGCCCCTGGAGCTGGTGTTGGGGCCCCAGGGGTTAGGCCCCTGGAGCTATGGTTCCGGCGTCTCAGGAGGTTTGGGCCGTTAGAGTTGGGGGTGGGGGCCCCCAAGGGTTAGGCCCCTGCAGCTATGGTTCGTACGCTCAGGGGTTGGACCCCTGGAGCTGGTTTTGGAACCCCCGGGGGTTAGAACCCTGGAGCTACGGTTCGGGAGCGCTGAGGGGTTGGGCCCCTGGAGCTGGTGTTGGGGCCCCCAGGGGTTAGGCCCCTTGAGGTATTGTTCGAGCGCTCAGGGGTTGGGCCCCTGGAGCTGGTATTGGAGCCCCCAGGGGTTACGCCCCTGGAGCTATAGTTCGGGCGCTCAGGGGTTGGAACCCTGGAGCTGGTGTTGGGGCCCCCAGGGGTTGGGCCCCTGGAGCTGGGGTTCGGGCACCGGGGGTTAGGCCCCTGGAGCTATGGTTCGGGTGCTCAGGGGTGGGGCCCCTGGAGCTGGTGTTGGGGCCCCCAGGGGTTGGGCCCCTGGAGCTGGGGTTGGGGGCCCCCAGGTGTTAGGCCCCTGGAGCTATGGTTCGGGCGCTCAGGGGTTGGGCCCTGGAGCTGGTGTTGGGGCCCCCAGGGGTTGGGCCCCTGGAGCTATGGTTCGGGCGCTCAGGGGTTGAGCCCCTGGGGCTATGGTTCGGGCGCTCAGGGGTTGCCCCCTGGAGCTGGGGTCGAGTGCCCCAGGGGTTGGGCCCGTGGAGCTGGGGTTACAGCCCCCGGAGGTTAGGCCCCTGGAGCTATGGTTCGGGCGCTCAGGGGTTGGGCCCTTGGAGCTGGGGTGGGGGCCCCCAGGGGTTAGGCCTCTGGAGCTGTGGTTCGGGCGCTCAGGGGTTGGGCCCCTGGAGCTGGTGTTGGGTCCCCCAGGGGTTGGGCCCCTGGGGCTATGGTTCAGGCGCTCAGGGGTTGGGCCCCTGGAGCTGGGGTCAAGTGCCCCAGGGGTTGGGCCCCTGGAGCTAGTGTTGGGGCCCCTGAGCTAAAGTCACCCCCTGCTCTCCCATCCCCGACACAGACAGTCCCCACTCCATCACAGTAATTTCCAGAGCATTCACGCATGGAGCAACAGTAACACTGTGTGGCTATGCAGGGTAATGCCCGAGAGCATTTGCTGCATGGAGCAAGAGTTTACACCGTGTAGCCACATACGGTAATGCACAGAGCATTTCCATCCACGCATGGAGTAACAGTGACACCATGTAGCCACACGGGGTAATACACAGAGCATTTCCTGCATGGAGCTATGGTTCGGGGAGCTCTGGGGGTTGGGCCCTGGAGCTGGTGTTGGGGCTCCCAGGTGTTGGGCCCCTGGAGCTGGTGTTGGGGCCCAGGGGTTAGGCCCCTGGCGCTATGGTTCGGGCGCTCAAGGGTTGGACCCTTGGAGCTGGGGTGGGGGCCCCCAGGGTTGGGCTCCTGGAGCTGGTGTTGGGGCCCCAGGGGTTAGGTCCCTGGAGGTATGGATCCGGCGCTCAGGAGTTGGGCCGTTGGAGTGGGGGTGGGGGCCCCAGGGGTTGAGCCCCTGGAACTCGGGTTGGGGCCCCCAGGGGTTAGGCCCTGGAGCTATGGTTTCGGGGCCCTCAAGGGTTGGACCCTTGGAGCTGGGGTGGGGGCCCCCAGGGGTTGGGCTCCTGGAGCTGTTGTTGGGGCCCCTGGGGGTTAGGTCCCCTGGAGGTATGGATCCGGCGGCTCAGGAGTTGGCCCGTTGGAGGTGGGGGTGGGGGCCCCAGGGGTTGGGCCCCTGGAGCTGGTGTTGGGCCCCCAGGGGGTTTGGGCCCCTGGAGCTGGGGTTCGGCCTCCAGGTGTTAGGGCGCCTGGACTATGGTTCGGGCGCTCAGGGGGTTAGGCCCCTGGAGCTGGGGTAGAGGGCTCCAGGGGTTTGGCCCCTGGACATTTGGTTGTGGCCCCCGGGGGTTAGGCCCCTTTAGCTATGGTTCGGGCGCTGCAGGGGTTAGGCCTCTGGAGCTGGTGTTTGGGGTCCCCAGGGGTTGGGCACCTGAGCTGGTGCTGGGGCCCCAGGGTTAGGCCCCTGGAGCTATGGTTCGGGCGCTCAGGGGTTTAGGCCTCTATAGCTGGTGTTGGGGCCCCCAGGGATTGGGCTCCTGGGGCTGGGGTTGGGGCCCGCAGGGCTTGGCCCCTGGAGCTATGGTTAGGGCGCTCTGGGGTTGGCCCTGGAGCTGGTGTTGGGGGGGCCCCCCTGGAGTTGGGCTCCTGGAGCTGTGTTGGGGGCCCCCAGGGATTAGGCCCCTGCACTATGGTTCGGGGCGCTCCAAGATTTTGGGCCCCTGGAGCTGGTGTTAGGGCCCCCAGGGCTTGGACCCTGGAGCTGGGTGTTGGGGCCCCAGGGGTTAGGCCCCTGGAGCTATGGGTTCTGGGCGCTCAGGGGTTGGGCCCCTGGAGCTGGGTGTTGGGGCCCCCAGGGGTTGGGCCGCTGGGGCTGGTAATTGGGACCCCAGGGGTTAGGCTCCTGGAGGTATTGGTCGGAGGAAGGGCGCTCAGGGGGTTGGGGTCCTTGGAGCTGGTGTTGCGCCCCCAGGGATTAGGCCCCTGGAGCTATGGTTTGGGGCGGCTGAGGGGTTGAGCCCCTGGAGCTGGTGTTGGGGGGCCCCAA
This sequence comes from Gopherus flavomarginatus, assembly GCF_025201925.1. NCBI lineage: Eukaryota > Metazoa > Chordata > Testudines > Testudinidae > Gopherus > Gopherus flavomarginatus. The sequence continues at coordinate 48,307,814 of NC_066624.1, forward strand.
GGGGTTGGCTCCTGGGCTGCTGTTGGGCCCCAGGGGTTAGGCCCCTGGAGCTATGGTTCGGGCGCTCAGGGGTTGGGCCCCTGGAGCTGGTGTTGGGGCCCCCAGGGGTTGGGGGCCCTGGAGCTGGGTTTGGGCCCCCAGGGGTTGGGCCCCTGGAGCTGTGGTACGGGCGCTCAGGGGTTGGCCCCTGGAGCTGGGGTCTAGGGCCCAGGGGTTGGGCCCCTGGAGCTGGGTGGGGCCCCCAGGGGTTAGGCCCCTGGAGCTATGGTTAGGGGGCCTGAGGGTTAGGCCCTGGAGCTGGTGTTTGGGCCCCAAGGGGTTGGGCTCCTGGAGCTGGTGTGGGGGACCCAGGGGTTCGGCCCCTGGAGCTATGGTTCGGGTGCTCAGGGGTTGGGCCCCTGGAGCTGGTGTTGGGGCCCCCAGGGGTTGGGCCCCTGGAGCTGGGTTTGGGCCCCCAGGGGTTAGGCCCCTGGAGCTGTGGTACGGGCGCTCAGGGGGTTGGGCCCGAGGAGCTGGGGTCTAGGGCCCCAGGGGTTGGGCCCCTAGAGCTGGGGTGGGGGCCCACAGGATTTAGGCCCTGGAGTTATGGTTCGGGCGCTCAGGGGTTCGGCCCCTGGAGCTGGTGTTGGGGCCCCCAGGGATTTAGGCCCCTGGAGCTAGGGTTCGGGCGCTCAGGGGTTGGGCCTGGAGCTGGTGTTAGGCCCCCAGGGCTTGGACCCCTGGAGCTGGTGTTGGGGCCCCAGGGGTTAGGCCCCTGGAGCTATGGTTCGGGCGCTCAGGGGTGGGCTCCTGGAGCTGGTGTTGGGGCCCCCAGGGGTTGGGCCCCTGGAGCTGGTGTTGGGGCCCCAGGGTTAGGCCCCTGGAGCTATGGTTTTGGGCGCTCAGGGGTTGGGCCTCTGGAGCTGGTGTTGGGGCCCCCAGGGTTTGGCCCCTGGAGCTGGTGTTGGGGCCCCAGGGTTAGGCCCCTGGGCTATGGTTCGGGCGCTCAGGAGTTGGCCGTTAGAGTTGGGGTGGGGGCCCCCAAGGGTTAGGCCCCTGCAGCTATGGTTCGTACGCTCAGGGGTTGGACCCCGTGGAGCTGGTTTGGAACCCCCCGGGGGGTAGAAACCCTGGAGCTACGGTTGCGGAGCGCTGAGGGGTTTGGGCCCCTGGAGCTGGTGTGGGGCCCGCCAGGGGTTAGGCCCCTTGAGGTATTGTTCGAGCGCTCAGGGATTGGGCCCCTGGAGCTGGTAATTGGAGCCCCCAGGGGGTTACGACCCTGGAGCTATGGTTCGGGAGCGCTTCAGGGGTTGGAACCCTGGAGGCTTGGTGGTTGGTGCCCCCAGGGGTTGGGCCCCTGGAGCTGGGGTTCGGCGCACCGGGGGTTAGGCACCTGGAGATAATGGTTCGGGTGCTCAGGGGTGGGGCCCGCTGGAGCTGGTGTTTGGGCCCCCAGGGGTTGGGCCCCTGGAGCTGGGGTTGGGGCCCCCAGGTGTTAGCCCCTGGAGCTATGGGTTCGGGCCGCTCAGGGGTTGGGCCCCTGGAGCTGGTGTTGGGGCCCCCAGGGTTGGGCCCCTGGAGCTATGGTTCGGGCGCTCAGGGGTTTGAGCCCCTGGAGCTATGGTTCGGCGCGCTCAGGGTTGGGCCCCTGGAGGCTGGGGTCGAGTGGCCCCAGGGGTTGGCCCCTGGAGCTGGGGTTACAGGGGCCCCCGGAGGTTAGGCCCCTGGAGCTATGGTTTCGGGGGCGCTCAGGGGTTGGGCCCTTGGAGCTGGGGTGGGGGCCCCCGGTTTAGGCCTCTGGAGCTGTGGTTCGGGCGCTCAGGGTTTGGGCCCCTGGAGCTGGTGTTGGGTCCCCAAGGGGTTAGGCCCCTGGGGCTATGGTTCAGGGCGCTCAGGGGTTGGGCCCCTGGAGCTGGGGTCGAGTGCCCCAGGGGTTGGGCCCCTGGAGCTGGTGTTGAGCCCCTGACGTAAAGTCACCCCCTGCTCTCCCATCCCCGACACAGACAGTCCCCACTCATCACAGTAATTTCCAGAGCATTTCACGGCATGGAGCAACCAGTAACACTGTGTGGCTATGCAGGGTAATGCCCAGAGCATTTGCTGCATGGAGCAAGAGTTACACCGTGTAGCCACATACGGTTAATGCACAGAGCATTTCCACGCATGGAGTAACAGTTGACCCCATGTATCCCCCGGGTAATACACAGAGCATTTCCTGCATGGAGCTATGGTTCGTAGCTCTGGGGTTGGGCCCCTGGAGCTGGTGTTGGGGCTCCAGGTGTTTGGCCCTGGAGCTGGTGTTGGGGCCCCAGGGGTTAGGCCCTGGCGCTATGGTTCGGCGCTCAGGGGTTGGACCCTTGGAGCTGGTGTGGGGCCCCCAGGGGTTTGGCTCCTGGAGCTGGTGTTGGGGCCCCCAGGGGTTAGGTCCCTGGAGGTATGGATCCGGCGCTCAGGAGTTGGGCCGTTGGAGGTGGGGGTGGGGCCCCAGGGGTTTACCCCTGGAACTGGGTTGGGGCCCCCAGGGGTTAGGCCCCTGGAGCTATGGTTCGGGCACTCAGGTTTTGGGCCCTTGGAGCTGGTGTGGGGGCCCCCAGGGGTTGGGCTCCTGGAGCTGGTGTTGGGGCCCCAGGGTTTAGGTCCCTGGAGGTATGGATCCGGCGCTCAGAGTTGGGCCGTTGGAGCTGGGGTGGGGGCCCCAGGGGTTTAGCCCCCTGTAGCTGGTGTTCGGGCCCTCAGGGGTGGGGCCCCTGGAGCGGGGTTCGGCCTCCAGGTGTTAGGCGCCTGGAGCTATGGTTCGGGCGCTCAGGGGTTGGGCCCCTGGAGCTGGGTAAGGGCTCCAGGGGTTTGGCCCTGGACCTTTGGTTGTGGGCCCCGGGGGTTAGGCCCCTTTAGCTATGGTTCGGGCGCTCAGGGTTTAGGCTCTGGAGCTGGTTTGGGGCCCCAGGGGTTGGGCACCTGAGCTGGGTGCTGGGGCCCCGGGGTTAGGCCCCTGGAGCTATGGTTCCGGGCGCTCAGGGGTTAGGCCTCTATAGCTGTTGTTGGGGCCCCCAGGGATTGGCTCCTGGGGCTGGGGTTGGGGCCCCCAGGGCTTGGGCCCTGGAGCTATGGTTAGGGCGCTCAGGGTTGGCCCTGGAGCTGGTGTTGGGGCCCCTGGGGTTGGGCTCCTGGAGCTGGTGTTGGGGCCCCAGGGGTTGGCCCCTGGAGCTATGGTTCGGCGCTCAGGGGTTGGGCCCCTGGAGCTGGTGTTGGGGCCCCCAGGGGTTAGGCCCCTGGAGGTATGTTCGGGTCTCAGGGGTTGGGTCCTTGAGATGGTGTTGGGCCCCATGGATTAGCCCCTGGAGCTATGGTTCGGCGCTCATGGGTTGGAACCCTGGAGCTGGTGTTTTGGGGCCCGCAGGGGTTGGGCCCTGGAGCTGGTGTTGGGGCCCCAGGGATTAGGCCCCTGGAGCTATGGTTCGGGCGCTGAGGGGTTGGGCCCCTGGAGCTGGTTTTTGGGCCCCCAGGGGTTGGGCCCCTGGAGCTATGGTTAGGGCGCTCTGGGGTTGGGCCCCTGGAGCTGTGTTGGGGCCCCGAGGGGTTGGCTCCTCGAACTGGTGTTGGGGCCCTCAGGGGTTGGACCCCTGGAGCTGTGTTTGGGGCCCCGTGGGTTAGGCCCTGGAGCTATTGCTCGGTGCTCAAGGTTGGGACCCTGCAGCTGGTGTTGGTCCCCCCAGGGGTTGAGCCCCTGGAGCTGGGGTTGGAGCCTCCGGGGGTTAGACCCCTGGAGCTATGGTCGGGCGCTGAGGGGTTTGGGCCCCTGGAACTGGTGTTGGGGCCCGAAGGGGTTGGGCCCTGGAGCTGTGGGTTGGGGACCCCCGGGGGTTAGGCCCTGGAGCTATCTTTCGGCGATCGGGGTTGGCCCCTGGTCTGGTGTTGGGGCCCCCCGGGCTTGGCTGTTGGAGCTGGGGTGGGGGCCCCCAGGGTTAGGCCCCTGCAGCTATGGTTCGGGATCTCGGGTTTGGGCCCCTGGAGCTGTTGTTGCGGCCCACAGGGGTTAGGCCCCTGGAGGTATTGTTCGGACGCTCAGGGGTTTGGCCCCTGGAGCTGGTGTTGGGGCCCAAGGGGTTAGGCCCCTAGAGCTATGGTTCGGGTGCTCAGGGGTTGGGCTCCTGGAGTGGGTGTTGGGCTGTCAGGGGTTGGGCCCCTGGAGATATGGGTTCGGCTGTCAGGGGTTGGGCCCCTGGAGCTGGTGTTTGGGGCCGTCAGGGTTGGGCCCCTGAGCTGGTGTTGGGCCCCCAGGGTTAAGCCCCTGGAGCTATGGTTCGGCAGCGCTCAGGGGTTGGTCCCTGGAGCTGGTGTTGGGGCCCCCATGGTTGAGACCCTGGAGCTAATGGTTAGGGCGCTCTGGGGTTTGGCCCCTGGAGCTTGGTTTTGGGGCCCCCAGGGGTTGGGCTCCTGGAGCTGTGTTTTGGGGCCCCAGGGTTAGGCCCTGGAGCTACGTTTCGGGAGCTCAGGGGTTGGACCCCTGAGCTGGTGTTGGTGCCCCCAGGGGTTGTGCCGCTGGAGCTGGGTTTTGGGCCCCCAGGGTTAGGCACCTGGAGCTATGGTCTATGGCCCCAGGGGTTGGGCCCCTGAGCTGGAGTTGGGGGCCCCCAGGGTTTAGGCCCCTATAGCTATAGTTCGGGCGCTCAGGGGTTGGGCCCCTGGAGCTGGAGTTTCGGCCCCCAGGGGTTAGGCCCCTGGAGGTATCGTTCGGAGCCCTCAAGGGTTTGCCCTTGGAGCTAGTTTTTCAGGGCGCCCAGGGATTAGGCCCACTGGAGCTATGGTTAGGGCGCTCAGGGGTTTGGGCCCCCTGCAGCTGGTGTTGGGGCCAAAGGGGTTGGGCCCCTGGAGCTGGTTGGGCCCCCGGGGGTTAGGCCTCTGGAGCTATGGTTCGGGCGCTCAGAGGTTGGGCCCCTGGAGCTGTGTTGGGGCCCCCAGGGGTTGGGCCCCTGGAGCTGGGGTTGGGCCCCGGGTTTAGGCCCCTGCAGCTATGGTTCGGGCGCTCAGGGGTTAGGCCCCTGGACTGGTGTTTGGGGCCCCCAAGGTTTTGGCCCCTGGAGCTGGTGTTGGGGCCCCAAGGGGTTGGGACCCTGGAGCTGGGGTTCGGGTCCCCAGGGGTTAGGTCCCCTGGAGATATGGTGGCGGCTCTAAGGGGTTGGGCCCCTGGAGCTGGTGTTGGGGCCCGAGGGTTTAGGCCCCTGGAGCATGGTTCGGGCGCTCAGCGGTTGGGCCCCTGGAGCTATGGTTCGAGGGCGCTCAGGGGTTGGGCCCTTGAGCTGGGAGGGGGCCCCCAGAGGTTAGCCCCTGGAGCTATGGTTTCGGTGCTCAGGTTTGGGCCTCCTGGAGCTGGTTTTGGGGTCCGCAGGGGTTGGGCCACTGAGCTGTGGTTTTGGGCCCCCAGGGTTAGGCCCCTGCGAGATGGTTCAGGCCTCCTGGGGTTGGACCCCTGGAGCTGGTTTGGGGCCCCGGTGTTTGGGCGCTGGCGCTGGTGTTGGGGCCCCGAGGGTTTAGGCCCCTGGAGCTATGGTTCAGGCGCTCAGGTTTTGGGCCCTTGGAGCTGGGGTGGGGGCCCCCAGGGGTTAGGCCCCTATAGCAATGATTCGAGCGCTCAGGGGTTTGCCCCCTGGACTGGGGTTGGGGCCCCCAGGGTTAGGCCCCTGGAGGTACTGTTCGAGCGCTCAGGGGTTGGGCCCCTGGAGCTGGTGTTGGGGCCACCATTGGTTAGGCCCCTTGAGCTGTGGTTCTGGCGCTCAGGGGTTGGGCCCCTGGAGCTGGTGTCGTGGGCTCCAGGGGGTTGGACCCCTGGAGCTGGGGCTGAGCCCCCGGGGATTAGACCCCTGGAGCTATGGTTCGGGCGCTTAGGGGTTGGGGCCCCTTGAGCTATAGTTCGGGAGCTCAGAGGTTGGGCCCCTGAGCTGGGGTCGAGGCCCCAGGAGTTGGGGCCCTAGAGTTGGGGTTGGGGGCCCCCGGGGGTTAGGAATCCTGGAGCTATGCTTCTGTCGCTCAGGGTTGGGCCCTTGGAGCTGGTGTTGGGGCCCCCCAGCGGTTGGGACCCTGGAGCTGGTGTTACGGTCCTCCAGGGGTTAGGTCTCTGAGCTATGGTTGCGGGCGCTCAGGGGTGGGCCCCTGGAGCTATGGTTCGGGCGCTCAGGGGTTGGGCCCTGGAGCTGGTGGTGGGGCCCCCAGGGTTTTGGGCCCCTGGAGCTGTGGTTGGGCCCCCAGGGGTTAGGCCCCTGGAGCTATGGTTCAGGCGCTCAGGGGTTGGCCCCCTGGAGCTGGTGTTTGGTCACCAGGGGCTGGGCCCCTGGAGCTGGTGTTGGGGCCCTAGGGTTTAGGCCCCTGTAGCTATGGTTCGGGCGCTCAGGGGATGGGCCCCTGGGGCTATGGTTCGGGAGCTCAAGGGTTGGGCCCCTGGAGCTGGTGTTGGTCCCCCAGGGTTAGGCCCTGGAGTATATTATTCGGTCGCTCTGGCGTTGTTGGGCCCTTGGAGCGGTGTTGGGGCCCCCAGGAGTTAGGCCCCTGGAGCTATGTTTTGGGGCGCTCAGGGGTTTGGCCCCTGGAGCTGGTGTTGGGGCCCCTGGACCTAAAGTCCCCCTGCTCTCCATCCCCCAAACAGACAGTCCCCCTCCATCACAGTAATGCCCAGATCATTTCACGCACGGAGCAACAGTAACACTGTGTGGCTAGGCAGGGTAATGCCCAGATCATTGCTGCGTTTAGCAAAGAGTGACCCGTGTGCCACATAGGGTAATGCACAGGCATTTCCGCCGCTATAGCCAACAGTGACACCATATAGCCACACAGGGGTAATACACAGAGAATTTTCCCGCATGGAGCAACAGTGACACCTTGTGGTCCACGCATGGTAATGCACAGAGCATTTTCTGCATGGAGCTATGGTTCCGGGCGCTCAGGGGTTGGGCCCTTGGAGCTGGGGTGGGGGCCCCAGGGGTTAGGCCCCTGGAGCTATGGTTCGGGCGCTGAGGGGTTGGGCAACTGGAGCTGGTGTTGCAGCCCCAGGGGTTGGCCCCTGGAGCTGGTGTTGGGGCCCCAGGGATTAGGCACCTGAGCTATGTTTCAGGCGCCTCAGGGGTTGGGCCCTAGAGCGATGGTTCGGCGCTCAGGGTTTGAGCCCTTGGAGATGGTGTTTGGGCCCCGGGGTTGGGCTCCTGGGGCTATGGGGTTTGGCCCCTCCAGGGGTTAGGCCAGCAGAGCTATGGTTCCGGCGCTCAGGGGTTGGGCCGTTGGAGGTGGGGTTGGGGGCCCCCAGGGGTTAGGCCCTGCAGCTATGGTTTTCAGGCGCTCAGCGGTTGGACCCTTTGACTGGTTTGGGCCCCCAGGGATTAGGCCCCCTGGAGCATGGTTAGGGCGCCAAGGGGTTGGGAACCTGGAGCTGGTGTTGGGGTCCCCAGGGTTGGGCCCCTGGAGCTGGTGTTGGGGCCCCAGGGATTAGGCCCCTTAAGCTATGGGGTCGGGCGCTGAAGGTTGGGCCCCTGAGCTGGTGTTGGGGCCCCCAGGGGTTGGGCGACTGAGCTGGTGTTGGGACCCCAAGGGGTTGGGCTTCTGTAGCTTTTGTTGGGGCCCGCAGTCTTGGGCCCACTGGAGCTCTGGTTGGGGCCCCCGGGGGTTAGCCCCTGGAGCTATGGTTCGGCGCTGAGGTTTTGGGCCCCTGGAGCTGTGTTGGGGCCCCCAGGGGTTGGGCCCCTGAGCTGGGGTTGGGGCGCAGGGGTTAGGCCCCCTGGAGCTATGGTTTGTGCGCTCAGGGGTTGGCCCCTGAGCTGGTGTTGGGGCCCCCAGGGGTTGGGCTCCTGGGGCTGGGGTTGGGGCCCCCAGGGGTTAGGCCCCCTGGAGCTATGGTTCCGGCGCTCAGGGGTTGGGCCGTTGGAGCTGGTGTGGGGGCCCCCAGGGGTTAGACCCCTGCAGCTATGGTTCGGGGCGCTCAGGGGTTTGGACCCCTGGAGCTGGTGTTGGGGCCCACAGGGGTTAGGCCCCTGGAGGTATTGTTCGGGCTCTCAGGGGTTGGGCCCCTGGAGCTGGTGTTGTTGTCCCCAGGGGTTTAGGCCCCTGGAGGGATCGTTCGGGCGCTCAGGGTTGGGCCTTTGGAGCTGGTGTTGCGCCGCAGGGATTAGCCCCTGGACTTATGGTTCGGCGGCTCAGGGGTGGGCTCCTGGAGCTGGTGTTGGGGCCCGCAGGGGTTGGGCCCTGGAGTTGGGTTGGGGCCCCTAGGGGTTAGGCCCCTAGAGCTATGGTTCGGGCGCTCAGGGTTTGGCCCCTGGAGCTGGTGTTGGGCCCCCCAGGGGTTGGGCCCCTGGAGCTGGTGTTGGGGCCCCAGGGTTAGGCCCCTTGAGCTATTGTTCGGGCGCTCAGGGGTTTTGGGCCCCTGGAGCTATGGTTGCGCGCGTCAGGGGTTGGGCCCTGGAGCTGTGTCTGGGGGCCCCCAGGGTTGGCCCCTGGGAGCTGGTGTTGGGGCCCCCAGGGTTAGGCCCCTGAGGTATGGTTCGAGTGCTCAGTTTTAGCCCTTGGATCAGGGGTGGGGACCCCAGGGTTAGGAACCTGTAGCTATGGTTCGAGCGCTCAGGGGTTGGGCCCCTGGAGCTCTGGGGTTGGGGCCCCCGGGGGTTAAGACCCTTGAGCTATGGTTCGGAGCTCAGGGGTTGGGCCCCTTGAGCTGGTGTTGGGGCCCCCATGGGTTGGGCCCCTGGAGCTGGGGGATGGGGGCCCCCCAGGGTTTAGGCCCTTTGAGCTATGGTTGGGCGCTAAGGGGTTGGTCCCCTGGATCTATGGTTCGCGGGGCGCTCAGGGGTTGGGCCCTGGAGGTGGTGTTGGGGCCCCTGAGGGGTGGGGCCGCTGGAGCTGGTGTTGGGGCCCCAGGGGTTTAGACCCCTGGAGCTAGGTTCTGGCGCTCAGGTTTGGGCCCTTGGAGGTTTGGTTGGGGACCCCAGGGGTTAAGCCCCTGTTGGTATGGTTCGAACGCTCAGGCTTTGGCCCCTTGAGCTGGTGTTTGGGAACACCCAGGGTTTAGGCCCCTGGAGCTATGGTTTTGGGCGCTCAGAGTTTGGACCCCTGGAGGTGTTTTGGGGACCCCAGGGGTTGGGCCCCTGGAGCTGGGGTTTGGGCCCCCGGGGGTAGGCCCCTGGAGCTGTGGTTCGGGCGCTCAGGGGTTGGGCCCCTGGAGCTATGGTTCGGGCGCTCAGGGGTTGGCCCCTGGAGCTGGGGTCGAGGGCCCCAGGGGTTGGGCCCGTGGAGCTGGGGTTGGGGGCCCCCGGGGTTATGCCCCTGGAGCTGGGGTTGGAGCCCCAGGGGTTAGGCCCCTGAAGCATGGTTTTGTGCGCTCAGGGGTTGGCCCCTGGAGCTTTTGTGGGGCCCCCAGGGTTAGGCCCCTGGAGGTATTGTTCGGGGCACTCAGGGGTTGGGCCCTTCGAGCTGGTGTTGGGGCCCCCAATGGGTTAGGCCCCTGGAGTGTATGGTTCGGGCGCTCTTTGGTTGGGGCCCCTGAGCTGGTGTTCGGGCCCCCAGGGATTAGGCTCCTGGAGCTATGGTTGGGCTCAGGGGTTGGGCCCGTGGAGCTTTTGTTGGGGCCCCCATGGGTTAGGCCCCTGGAGGTATTGTTCGTGGCGGGCGCTCAGGTTTTGGGCCACTGGAGCTGGTGCTTTGGGGCCTCCAGGGGTTGGGCCCCTGATCTGGTGTTGGGGCCCCAGGGATTAGGCCCGTGGAGCTATGGTTCGGGGGGCGCCAGGGTTTGGGCCCCTGGAGCTGGTGTTGGGGCCCCCAGGTGGTTGGGCCCCTGTATCTATGATTCGGGCGCTCAGGGGTTGGGCCACTGTGAGCTGGGGTTGGGCCCCCGGGGGTTAGGCCCCTGGAGCTATGGTTTTTCAGCGTCAGGTGTTCGGCCCCTGGAGCTGGTGTTGGGCCTCCAGGGTTTGGGCCCCTGGATCTGGTGTTGGGGCCCTAGGGGTTAGGCCCCTGGATCTATGTTCGGGCGCTCAGGGTTGGGCACCCTTGACTGGTTGTTGGGGCCCCCAGGGTTTGGGCCCCTGGAGCTATTGTTCGGATCGCTCTTTGGTTTGGCCCCTGGAGCTGGTGTTTCGGGCCCCAGGGATTAGACTCCTGAGCTATGGTTCGGGGCGCTCAGGTGTTGGGCCCGTGGAGCTTTTGTTGGGGCCCCCATGGGTTTTAGGCCCCTGGAGGTATTGTTCGGGTCGCTCAGGGTTTGGGCCCCGGAGCTGGTGCGGGGCCTCCAGGGTTGGGGCCCCTGGTCTGGTGTTGGGCTCCAGGATTAGGCCCCTGGAGCTATGGTTCGGGCGCTCAGGGTTGGGCCCCTGGAGCTGGTGTTGGGAGCCCCCAGGGGTTGGGCCCCTGAATCTATGGTTCGGGCGCTCATGGGTTGGGCCCCTGGAGCTTGGGTTGGAGCCCCCGGGGGTTAGGCCCCTGGAGCTATGGTTCGGGCCCTCAAGGGTTGGGCCCTTGGATCGGGGTGGGTTCCCCCAGGGGTTAGGCCCCTGGAGCTATTGTTCGGGGCGCTCAAGGGTTTGGGGCCCTGGAGCTGGTGTTGGGGCCCCAGGGGTTAGGCCCCTGAAGTATTGTTTTCGGGAGCCTGCTCAGGGGTTGGGCCATTGGAAAGCTGGTGTTGGGGGCGCCCATGGGTTGGGCCCCTGAGCTGGGGTTGGGGTCCCCGTGGATAAATCCTCCCCTTGATCTATTGTTCGGCGGGCGCTGAACTGTTGGGTCCGGGAGCTGGTGATGGGGCCCCCAGGGGTTGGCCCCTGGAGCTGGGGTTGGTCCCCCGGGGGTTAGGCCCTGTTGCTATGGTTCGGGCCGCTTAGGGGTTGTTGTCCCTGGAGCTGTGTTGGGCCCACAGAGTTTGGGCCCCTGGACTGGGTTTAGGGGTCCCCTCAAAGGTTAGGCCCCTGGAGCTATGGTTCGGGCTCTCAGGTTTTGGGCCCCTGGAGCTGGTGTTGGGGCCCCCAAGGGGTTGGGCCCCTGAGCTGGTGTTTGGGGCACCGGGGTTAAGGCCCCGAGCTATGGTTCGCGAGCGCTCAGGGTGTGTGCTCGCTGGACCTGCTGTTGGGCCCCCAGGGGTTGGGCCCTGGAGCTGGGGGCGAGGGTCCCAGGGGATGGGCCCCTGGAGCTGGGGTTGAGACCGCCGGGGTTAGGCCCCTTGACCTATGGGTCGGGCGCTCAGGGGTTTTGGGGGCCTCAGGAGCTGTGATTTTGGGGCCCCGAGGGGTTGGGCCTCTGGAGCTGGTGTTGGGCCCGAGGGTTAGGCCCCTAGAGCTATGGTTCGGGCTTTTCAGGGGTTGGCCGCTAAATCTATGGTGCTGGCGCTCAGGGTGTCGGCCCCTGGAGCCTGGGTCGAGTGCCCCAGTGTTGGGTCCCTGGAGCTATGGTTCGGCGGGCGTTCAGAGATTTGGGGCCCTGGAGCTTGGTGTTGGTGCCCCTAGGGGGTTGTCCCTCGGCGCTGGTGTGGGCCCCAGGAGTTAGGCCCCTGGAGCAATGGTTCGGGCACTCAGGTTTTGGGCCCTGTGTGAGCTGGGGTGGGGGCCCCCAGGGGTTAGGGCCAACTTTAGCTATGGTCTTCGAGTCCTCAATGGGTTGGGCCCCTGGAGTGGTGGTTGGGCGCTCCTTAGGGGGTTAGCCCCTGGAGCTATGGTTCGGGCGCTCAGGGTTGCAACCCTGGAGCTGGTGTTGGGGCCCCCAGGGGTTGGGCCCCTGGAGGCTGGGGTTGGGTGCCCCAGGGGTTAGGCCCCTGAAGCTATTGTTCGGGGCTCAGGGGTTGGGGCCCTGGCCGCTGGGGTGGGGGCCCCGGGGTTAGGCCACTGAGCTATGGTTCGAGTCTCAGGTTGGCCCCTGGGCTGGGGTTGGGGCCCCGGGGGTAGGCCCCTGAGCTATGTTTCGGGCGGCTCAGGGTTTGGGCTCCCTGAACTGGTTTTGGGGCCGCCCAGGGTTCAGCCCCTGAGCTGGGGTTGGGTCATCCCCCAGGGGTTATGCCCCTGAAGACTATGGTTCGGGCGCTTCAGGGGTTGGGCCCCTGGCGCTGTTGTTGGGGTCCGCAGGGGTTGGGCCCCTGGGCTGGTGTTGGGGCCTCCAGATTAGGGCCCCTGAAGCTGGGTTCGGGTCCCGCAGGGGTTGCCCCCTGGAGATATGGTTCTGCTCTCAGGGTTGGCCCCCTGGAGCTGGTGTTGGGGCGCCGAGGGGGTTTGCCCCTAGAGCTTTGTTCGGGCGCTCAGGGTTTCTGCCCCTGAAGCTATGGTTCGGGTGCTCATGGTTTGGTCCCTTGTAGCCTGGGGTGGGGGCCCCAGGGGTTAAGGCCCCTGGGAGCGATGTTTCGGGCGCTCAGGGTTCGCCCTTGGGCTGATGTTGAGGCCCCCCCAGGATTAGCCCCTGGAGTCTTTGTTGGGGCCCCAGGGGTGGGCCCCCTGGAGCTTGGTGTTGGGGCCCCCAGAGGTTGGGCTCCTAGGGATGGGGTTGGGGCCCCCATGGGGTTAGGCCCTGGAGCTATGGT
>NC_066624.1:48320815-48379791 GCF_025201925.1 Gopherus flavomarginatus
CACCAACTGTTTTTGCGGCTGCCATTCTTCCCGGTGTCCACCAGAAAGAATTTCCTTGTATAAAAGTCCTTGGTCTATAACAAACCGGGATCGATTAGAAGAGCTGAGAGGCGGTGGGGTGCTCCGTGCCGCCGCCCAAGCTTTCTGAAGGCTGTCATCCGCTTCCTGCTCAGCCTGGAACTGTTCCATTGAGGCTGGGGTCACCAGTTCTTCCTCAGACTGTGGACTTGGGCTTGGTCCCTCTGGAAGCGATGTAGGTGATGGGGTTGTTTCCGTTGCTGGTGAACCGCTCTCCGCTGGTGCACCTGAGGGTATTTCAGGCTCGGGCTGAGCCTTTTGGGTATGGCTGTCTTTTGCTTCTGCCAGTTCTGGCTCGCTAGCGCCCTCTGGCGTTGAGTTTGAAGATGTGGTTGCACTTGCTGGTGCTGGTTGCTGTTCCAGTTCCGGGCCTGGGACTGGAGATGCTGTGGCTGTTTCAGTGGTAGGCATGGAATCCGGGTCCACTACCTCTGTCTGGGTCTCTGGTAACACAGACGGGGCCTCTGTGGACGGCTCAGGAACAGGAATGGGTCTGGAAGCTTGCCTGGTTTGGCTACGTGTAACCATTCCCACTCTCTTGGCCCGCCTCACCTGGTTGGCCAAGTCTTCCCCCAGTAGCATGGGGATAGGATAATTGTCATAGACTGCAAAAGTCCACATTCCTGACCAGCCTTTGTACTGGACAGGCAGTTGAGCTGTAGGCAAGTCTACAGCTTGTGACATGAAGGGGTAAATTGTAACTTTGGCTTTTGGGTTGATGAATTTGGGGTCAACGAAGGATTGGTGGATAGCTGACACTTGTGCCCCCGTGTCTCTCCACGCAGTAACCTTCTTTCCGCCCACTCTCAAATTTTCCCTTCGCTCCAAGGGTATTTGAGAGGCATCCTCGGCCTGGGGATCTTTGGTGTGATGGTGGTGTAATGAATTGCACTCGCATGGTGTTCTTGGGACAGTTGGCCTTGATATGTCCCAGTTCATTACACTTAAAGCATCTTCCATCTGATGGGTCACTGGGCCGAGGTGAGTTACTGGAGACTGGTGAGGTGGAAGGGTAGGGTGTCTGTGGCTTTACTAGGGTGGTATGTGGGGTCTTTGGCTGTCCTCGGTTGTAGGGTTTATGGTCTGTGTGCCCCCTGGGGTAATCGTTCCCCTTGACAGTAGCTTTCTTGCTTTCTGCCAGTTCCATCCATTTGGCTCCAATCTCCCCCGCCTCAGCGAGATCTTTGGGTTTTTCATCTTGTATGTACCGTGTGATGTCTTCAGGAACACCATCCAAGAACTGCTCCATTTGTATGAGGAGGTGCAGTTCTTCCAAGGTTTGAACGTTGTTTCCTGTTATCCAGGCCTCATAGTTTTTTGCAATGTAGTAGGCGTGTTTGGGAAATGACACCTCTGGTTTCCACTTTTGAGTTCTGAAGCGCCGACGGGCATGATCTGGGGTTATCCCCATTCTGTATCTGGCCTTGGTTTGAAAAAGTTTATAGTCATTCATTTGCTGCTTAGGCATTTCAGCTGCCACCTCTGCTAAAGGTCCACTGAGCTGTGACCTTAATTCTACCATGTACTGGTCTTCGGGGATGCTGTACCCAAGACAGGCTCTTTCAAAATTTTCCAAGAAGGCCTCGGTGTCATCACCTGCCTTGTAGGTGGGAAATTTCCTGTGCTGTGGAGCAATAATTGGCGCCGGGTTGTTAGGGTTGGCTGGCACATGCAGCCCAGCTTTTGCCAAGTCCAGTTCATGTTTTCTCTGTTTTTCCTTCTCTTCATTCTCTTTTTGTTGTTTTTCCATTTCTCGGTGGTGGGCCGCCTCTTCTTCTTCTAGTTTTCTTTTGTGTGCTGCCTCTTTGATTTGTACTTCTCTTTCTTTCATTTCCATTTGTCGCCTGTGTTCAGCTTCTTTGATTTGCTCTTCGGCCTCCATTTTTGCCTTAGAAGTCATGGTTCCTGTTTTCTTGTGTTGGGGTGCCGTCCGGTGTTTATCTTCTGAACTGCAGGTTCTCTGTTGCCTCCTGAAGTCTGCCTAGCAACAGTGCCTTTAGCTAATCTTCAATGTTAAGTAAACCTGAAAAACCACTTTATTTGCATGCATATAGTGCTGGTAATGACTCTCAATGGGAGTGCTATTGCATGACAAAAGACCCTTAACAGTCTGGTAATGGCTTCTTGCTTAACATGCAAACCACAAACTGCCAGAGAGAGCAGAAAAAAAAATTCTCTTTGGTTCCCTTTTAAAACCAAACTGTTTCTCTCTGCTAAAAAGCCCTTAGCAGAGAAAAGAAAAATATAATATTCCTACTGGCTTCTGGATTCTGTCTATATCCCACCGCTGCCACCATATCATAACCTTAGTCCGAGATTTGGACCTTAGCGTCCAAAATATGGGGGTTAGCATGAAAACCTCCAAGCTTAGCTACCAGCTTGGACCTGGTACTTGCTGCCACCACCCAAAAAATTAGAGTGTTTTGGGGCACTCTGGTGCCCCTGAAAAACCTTCCCTGGGGACCCCAAGACCCAAATCCCTTGAGTCTCACAACAAAGGGAAATAATCCTTTTTCCCTTCCCCCCTCCAGGTGCTCCTGGAGAGATACACAGACACAAGCGCTGTGAAACTACACAGAGTGACTCCCCCTCTCTGTTCCCAGTCCTGGAAACCAAACGCACTTTCCTATTCCCCCAGAGGGAATGCAAAATCAGGCTAGCAAATCCAACACACAGATCTCCCCCTGAATTCTTCCTCCCACCAATTCCCTGGTGAGTACAGACTCAATTTCCCTGAAGTAAAGAAAAACTCCAACAGGTCTTAAAAGAAAGCTTTATATAAAAAGAAAGAAAAATACATACAAATGGTCTCTCTGTATTAAGGTGATGAAATACAGGGTCAATTGCTTAAAAGAATATTGAATAAACAGCCTTATTCAAAAAGAATACAAATCAAAGCACTCCAGCACTTATATTCATACAAATACCAAAGAAAAGAAACCATATAACTTACTATCTGATCTCTTTGTCCTTACACTTAGAAACAGAAGATTAGAAAGTAGAACTACTTTTCCAAAGCTCAGAGAAAGCAGGCAGACCGAAAACAAAGACTCAGACACAAACTTCCCTCCACCCAAAGCTGAAAAAATCCGGTTTCCTGATTGGTCCTCTGGTCAGGTGCTTCAGGTGAAAGAGATATTAACCCTTAGCTATCTGTTTATGACAGCTCCATTTCCTGTATCAGTCATTGGCTAGTAGGGGGTTATGGATATGCTGGGAGAGATAAGGGGCTCTCTCTTCATCCCCTCACCCTGGCATTTGCTGGATACTCTGAGCCAGGTCGAGGTGGGACTCTCCTGACTATGATCCACCCAGAGCTTCCATTTGATTCACTCTTCTCTGCCACAAATAGTGGGACTGTGAGTGGGGCAGCAAGTCCTTAGTGTTGGACTCTTACTCTTTCAGGGGCTGGTGACCTTCAAAGAGATGGCTATGTATTTCACCAGGGAAGAGTGGGCTCTGCTGGACCCCACTCAGAGAGCCCTCTACTGGGATGTCATGCAGGAGAACTATGAGACTGTGACCTCGCTGGGTAAGGGTTCCTGTCCCTTCTGTTCTTGGAAGGGGAAATGAAGAGTGAAGGTTCACGCCACCCCCACAATGCCATCTGTACCCTGTCCTGTTTCAGCATCACCCCAATAGGCCAGTGACACACATAATACCAGAGACCCTCCTCTGCTGCAGAACACTTTGGGAACAGAGCACAGGAGCCGTATTGCACAGTGTCAAATATCTCCTGTTTGCTCAAGTGAAACTGGGGGTTAGATATGGCATAACTGTCCCATACCCCTAATCATTTTTGTTGCCCTTTTCTGAACCTTTTCCAATTCCAATATATCTGTTTTTGAGATGGGGTGACATGTGCATGCAGTATTCAAGATGTGGGTGTATCATGGATTTATTTGCTGTTTTTACAAATATGATCTATGAGATATTCTGTCATATCTATCACTTTCTTAATTATTTCCTACATTGTTCACTTTTTTTCACTGCTGCTGCACATTGAGTGGATGTTTTCAGAGAACTATCCACAGTGACTCCAAGATCCATCTCTTGAGTGGAAACAACTAATTTAGACCCCATCATTTTGTATGTATAGTTGGGATTGTGTTTTCCAATGGGCTGCACTATGTGCTATCCTGTCATCTAGTACTGCTAAGATCCTGGATTCAGTAATATCCCTGCCCTTTCTGTTCCCTTTCTCCACCGAACCCCGCCAGCCCATGCTTCCTGTTCCCAGCTTCCCCAGGATTCTCGCACTGTCTCTGAACCTCTCTGTCAGCAAGAAGCAGTGCCAGGGACACTTGCCCTCTGTCTGGAGTCTTCGATTTCTGGGACATGGATTTACTTTCTCTGTGTTGTAAGAGGCTCTGTCATAATGAGTGTCTGTGATGTTACCCAGAGTACAGTCTGGACTGTTAAATGGCTGTCCCCTCAGTCCTCCAGCATGGGGTGCCTTTTCCACTGTTTTCCCGCGAGAACAGCCCGTCTTGGCCAATTAACACACAGTCTCCAGCATGTAACTCACTCCCAGCTACACAGTATTGAGTGCTGCTAGACAGCCACTCATGAATTACACCTCAGGAGAAAACCAGCAAATTCTCAAGTGCCCAACTTTCCCCCAGAAATGTGCATCTTGCACTGTCCAGCACGCTACTGAACGACCCAAGCTCATATGAAGTCTGTCATTTCATCAGCGGAAAATGAAATGCACCAGCTTGTTATCCCAAACAGAGTTTCCAACACACTTCAATCCACACATACTGGTTAGATGAACAATAAACCAAGATTGTTATCTACCAAAAACTAAAACTAGGCCCAGTCCATGAAAGGGGCACTCCCAGGAGAGACTGTATAAAGGCTGGAACATGAAACACCTTTGTAAACCTGAGACAGCTGCCTTGGGGACAATGACAGGGAGAATCTTCCAAAGTGACTCCTTTCTTTCTGCTCTTCTCTGGCCTCCGATTGTTCCTTCCAACGTGGAGTACTTTGCACTTGTCTCTACTGAATTTGATCCTATTTACTTCAGATCATTTCTCCTGTTTGTCCAGATCATTTTGAATTTTAATCCAATCCTCCAAAGCACTTGCAACCCCTCCCAGCTGGGTGTTGTCCGCAAACTTGATACGTGTAAGAGAGAGACTGTTACTGGGAGGGTTTCCCCATGTGTCAGAGGGTTACACCCTGGTGGGAGGGGGCTAGGCCTGTACTGGAATAAGGTCACTCTGTGCTTCACAGTGTGCTAGAACCTAGAATGTGCATTAGCAGGGGAAAAGCTGGGGGGAATCGGCTTGGGGAATGGACAAAAGCCTAGTCTGAATTCTCACACCTTGCCCTTTTCACCCCGGCAGGCCAGAGAATAGCATCCATGTTTCGCTGCAGATCATCTCGTCCTCCCAGGGGCAAGGAAATAGCAGCAATAGACCTGTCTCAGGTAAGAGATTATCGGGGTGGCGGGCTCTGCTTGGAGGTTGAGGAGCAGTAAATGCATAAGAGGGTGGGAATTGCTAGAGGTGGTGGGAAGCAGGAAATATCTCGGGTGGAGGAAGGGAGGGGACAGCATGTGACAAACCTGCTGAGACGTGTGTAGTGTAGGGCGTGATGGGTTGTCACCCCCAGGAGGCAGTTTGTGGATCTTCTGGGAACTGCTGTGTCCTCTAACGCTCACGCTGGGCTGGCCCTTCTCACACTGCTTTTCTGGAGATTTCGCCAGCCTCTCCAGGGCCTGTTATCACCCAACACAACAGCAGGTGGCGCCATGCAGCCAACTAAGCTACCTGAGTGCGTTACCTAAGCCACTCAAGGACAGATAGAAGACAAGAGCCAATTTCCCACTCCCCAACCTTGCACACTTGCTGTAGTATAAATCCAGAATGATACCATCTTATAGTGCACAGGGATCTCTATAATGCAAGCTCATTAATGTAGTTCCCCTTCCCCTCGATATGGGACAGATGTGCACAACAAGCTGAGATTTTCCCCAGACACTTCACTCAAAATACGCTGGTTAAGATAAAGCATCAAACAAGTTTATTAACTGCAGAAAGATAGATTAAGTGATTATAAGTGATAACAAACAGATCAAAGCAGATTATTTAGCAAATAACCAGAACTCAGACTAAGCCTAACATACTAGATGGATAGAATTTGAATTAGCAATTTCTCACCCTGACTGATGGTACAAGCAGTCCCCCAAGTTTCCATACACAAGCTAGAAATCTCTTGATCCTGGGAGCAGCACTTCCCCCACATCCGTTTTTGTTTCTCAGGTGTTTCCAGAAGTTCTCTTGTGTGGAGAATGAGGCCAAGAGATGATGTCACACCCCACCTTATGTAGCTTTTCCATATGGTGGGAACCTTTTGTTCCAAACTCAGTTCCTAGTCCAGTTTGTGGAGAAATACAGGTACTAAAATGGAGTTTAGTGTCATGTGGTCTGGTCACAGGCCCTGCTGAATCATAGTAGCCATGACTCATAGGCTGGCTGAAACATTCACAGGAAGGCTAAGCTCTTCCACAGTCCATTGTCTTTGTTGAGCCATCAGCACTGTCTGGCTTCTTCATTGTTGTGCCTGAAAGGCTCATTGTGGGTGTTACCCAGAGTAAGCACATTTGAAATACAGATCCAGAGTCAATATCCATAACTTCAGATACGAACATGATATGTGCACACAAATAGGAGAATCATATTCAGCAAATCAGAACTTTTCCAGTGACACCACACATGATGCATCTTCTACAAAATAGATCATAATTATGTCCTAATCATATTATAATCATACCACTATGATGAATATGGGGGTGTAGTGTCAGATAGGTCCTAATTTCAAGGCACAGGAGTTGGGAATGGAACTTCCCCTCTTTGTGGAACAGGAAATAACAATCCAGCCAGGGCTGGGACAACTTCCCAGACTCTCAGTGATGGAGCCTGAATCTACTGACATTTCATTAATTACCACCAACCCCAATCTTTGTGGCAACTGTAAACTTTATCAGTGATGATTTTGTACTCTCTTCTAAGTCATGGATAAGAATGTTAAATAGCACAGGGCCAAGAACCAATCCCTGCAGGAACCTGCTAGAAAGAAATCCACTCGATCATGGTTCCCCATTTACTATCAGAGTTTTTAATCTATTTAATGTATGCCGTGTTTATTTTGTATCATTCTAGTTTTTTTTAGTAAAAATATTGTGCTAATCAAGTCATGTCCCTTATGGAAGTTTAGGTATATTACATCAATACTATTAGCTGCAACCAAACTTTTGATCTCATCCAATAAGGATATCCCGTTAGTTTGATAGGCTCTATTTTCTCTAAACCTTTGTTAATGGGCACTACAATTCTGACCTTCTAACTTCTATTCTTTATGATTGACTTCCCCTTTCTTCCATATATTTTATTTGGAGAGTGCTTGGATTCCTACCAGGGAGCCACTATCAGGGTCCAGAGACAGCCCCATCTCCTATATTAAGCTCTGGCTAGTAGCTATGTGATAAATGTGAAGACCCTGCTTCTGTCTGTCAGATGGGAGACACAAAGGTTATCTCTTTCTACCCTCTGATGCCTCCTGGCTGCTGTAAGCAAGGTGGGGTGGGACTCTGTTAACATGTGCCTCCCGGAGCTTCCATTTCCCTGGTGCTGCTGTTCCGTGAATAGTGGGGTTGTGAGTGGGTCAGCAGGTACTGAGTATTGGACTCCTGCTCTTTCAGGGGCCGGTGACCTTCGAGGAGGTGTCAGTGTGTTTCTCCAGGGAAGAGGGGACTCTGCTGGATCCAACTCAGAGAGCCCTCTACAGAGATGTCATGCAGGGGAACTATGAGACGATGGTCTTGCTGGATAAGGATTCCTGTCCCTTCTGTTCTTGGAAGGAGAAATGAAGAGTGAAGGTTCATGCCACCCCCACAATGCCATCTGTACCCTGTCCTGTTTCAGCATCACCCCAATAGGCCAGTAACATGCATACTACCAGAGACCCTCCTCTGCTGCAGAACACTTTGGGAACAGAGCACAGGAGCAGCATCACACAATGTCAAATATCTCCTCTTTACTCAAGTAAAACTGGGGTTAGGTCCAGCATAATGAACAGAAGCTTCCTACCCCCAGCAGAACACTGAATCTCACCCAGGACTACAGATGACACAACTCCTCGCTGATCTGGATTGCACCCCAGCATGTGAAAATGGCCTAGGTTGGTAGTGACATTTCTTGAGACATGGAGAGTCTTGCTCCCATATCACCAGGTGTAATAAAAATAACAGGAAAGGCCAAATATGGAAAACTGATTGTTCAGCTTGCTTTTGACCTGCATCATATTTTGCAATATATTCCAAATAAGGAAATTAACGTGCAACGTATGTGTTATTGTTTGTGGTTTTAAGCTGTAAAAGGCTTGTGTGATTTTTAGCTCGGGAACAGTATTCCAATAGCTGTCGCCCCCTGTGTGCTTTTAAACAAGAAAAGAGCCTCAGGCTGAGGTGATTCAAATATTAATCCTGTGATCGTTTTCCACAACAGCCTCAATAGGTCCCTGTGATGGAATGTAAGGCTACATCTAGACTCCCCACCGTATCGGTGGGTTAAAATCGATTGCTCGGGGATCGATATGTCGCGTCTCATCTAGACGCCACATATCTAGCCCCGAGCGCGCTTATATCGATTCCGGAACAACACCAACCCCAACGGAGTTGCTGATTTGACAGGGGGAGCCGAGGACATCGATCCTGCGCGGTGAGGATGAGTGAGTAATCCGATCTTAGATATTCGACTTCAGTTACTTTATTCACTTAGCTGAATTTGCGTATCTAAGATCGATTTTCCCCCGTAGTGTAGACCAGCCCTTAATGTCTTCACACCTTCCCCCTGCAGGAGAATGGCTGTTTGACCAGCTGTTTGCCTTGCTGTCTCTGAGGAACTGGTCTGTGGGTGTTCCCCAGAACTGTAACTTTTTCAGTAATATCATACTGTAAAATCTCACAATTTTACATACAGTGTTACTACACATTTTAACAGGAGGATAATATTCAGTAGGTTATGCATTTTCTAATGATACCTCACAAGCCATTTTCCACTAGCAGGGTCTTCTCTGTTCACAGAATTTCTGATAATTTGATGTCTGCTGGCACTGGAGATCACTATTTTGGCATCTCTCTCTCTGTCTCAGTGAGCACCCGCTGTGATTGTTGAAAGTCTGTGATGGGATCTATGGAATGCAACTGAACAGTGGGACCCCTGAGCCCTTTGTCCCACCACCTGGGCTCCCTCTCACACATGTGATGCTGAGACAAGCTGTGAATCTCTGGCAGATATTGCACTTAAACAGACATCCGTAGGTAGGGACACAGCCAACTGCATTACATGAATGCTTCTGCAGCCACTCATAACACAAATGATAGAAAGTCGCCCAACCTACAGCTCTGCAGCCTTGCACCCCTGGATCATACCATCTTGCCTTAATCAGGAGCCTGATCAGTGTGAGTTTATTACACAGGGTCCACCCCTCCCTCACTGTGAATAGTACATGAACCAGCCTTGTAATGGAGCTGAGATTTCCCAAGAACTTCAAGCAAATTACACCAGTTTAAGTAGAGCATAAAACAGATTTATTAACTACAGAAAGATGGAGTTTTAAGGATTATAAGTGGTAGGAATAAAAGATCAAAGTAAATTACCATGGAAATTAAAGATAAATTCACAATCTAAATTTTACACCTTATTACACTAGGGCGTAGTTCAGTTATGCACACAGGAAGGCTTAATGCTCGAGCTGCTGCACATGCTGGGCAGGCTTAAGGTCGGGCTCCTCATGGCAGGAGAGAAGAAGACTCGGCCCCTGGAGGGGCAGGCTGGGGCTTCCTGGATCCCATTTGCTCACAGCCAGCGCCCTGCCCCCACTCCCAAGTCATCCGTGGCGCCCCCAGGTCGGTCAGAATGGAGCAGCAGTTTTCACTGCACTACGTCCACTTATGGCTTACAGGCAACTCCCAGACTCACCACAGTCCACCATCTCGGCCAGAAAGGAGCCCACTCAGCCTCACCATTGCTGCTTTTCCTTTTCCCCAGAACCCCGCTTCTCCTGGGCTGCAAGTAGTCATCCCTGGGATGCCAACAGGCAGCCACAGGGGTCTATCTCCCAGCAGCCAACCGCACCTCCATGGGTTCAGCCCTCAGAAGGGCAGGTGGGGGTTTCCTGGATCCCAGTTGCTCACAGCCAGCCCAGCCTCCACCTCTAAAACCATCAGTCATGCCCCCAGGTTGGCCATAAAGGAGCCGCCATTCTCCACTTGGACTCAGCTTTGCTTGTTTTCCTTTCACCCAGAACCTCCCTTCTTCTCCTGGGCTGCAAGTAGCCACTCCTGGGAAGCCAAGAGGCAGGCACAGGATTCTACCTCCCAGCAGCCAACCACAACTCCCCAGGCTTTGCAGAATGAAGGGTGGTGCTCTACTAACCCCACTTAGCCCGCACAGCTTCTTCCCTGCCTTCCTCAGCTCAACTTTCCTCTATTGCCCCATTCCTGCCTCACTTCCTCCTTTGGCCAGTCACGCAAAGGAGCCCAGCAGGAAGTGAGAGCCTCTATAGGCCAACCTCCAACAGCAGAGGTGGCCAAGAAACAAGCCTCCAAATGGTGACTGGTCTAACTACTCTAGGTTCTCCAGCCTGACACGAAGGTGCTTTCTCCACTGCTGTCAGCATCCTCTGTCATGCAGGGGTTGGAGTTATCCCAGGGACAGGCCAACAGGAGGAGTGCCCTTTCTGAATAACAAGGGGATCTGGGAAAAGAAAGCCAGCATGTTTCTGCCTGGTTTTGAACCAGGGACCTTTTCCGTGGGAGGCAAATGTGATAAACACTACACTACAGAAACTCCACCTGTCTGGAGTCTTCGATTTCTGGGACATGGATTTACTTTCTCTGTGTTGTAAGAGGCTCTGTCATAATGAGTGTCTGTGATGTTACCCAGAGTACAATCTGGACTGTTAAATAGCTGTCCCCTCAGTCCTCCAGCATAGTGTACCTTTTCCACTGTTTTCCCGCGAGAACAGCCCCTCTTGGCCAATTAACACACAGTCTCCAGCATGTAACTCACTCCCAGCTACACAGTATTGAGTGCTGCTAGACAGCCACTCATGAATTACACCTCAGGAGAAAACCAGCAAATTCTCAAGTGCCCAACTTTCCCCCAGAAATGTGCATCTTGCACTGTCCAGCACGCTACTGAACGACCCAAGCTCATATGAAGTCTGTCATTTCATCAGCAGAAAATGACATGCACCAGCTTGTTATCCCAAACAGAGTTTCCAACACACTTCAATCCACACATACTGGTTAGATGAACAATAAACCAAGATTGTTAACTACCAAAAACTAAAACTAGGCCCAGTCCATGAAAGGGGCACTCCCAGGAGAGACTGTATAAAGGCTGGAACATGAAACACCTTTGTAAACCTGAGACAGCTGCCTTGGGGACAATGACAGGGAGAATCCCCCAAAGTGACTCCTTTCTTTCTGCTCTTCTCTGGCCTCCGATTGTTCCTTCCAACGTGGAGTACTTTGCACTTGTCTCTACTGAATTTGATCCTATTTACTTCAGATCATTTCTCCCGTTTGTCCAGATCATTTTGAATTTTAATCCAATCCTCCAAAGCACTTACAACCCCTCCCAGCTTGGTGTTGTCCGCAAACTTGATACGTGTTACTTGATACTTGATAGTGCTAGAACCAAGATCTGAAGGGACCTGTAACAGTAACTTCCTCCCCTCTGCAGAAAGGGAGCCTCAGAGCAGCCTGGATTCAGTAGGGGAGCTGAGACCCCACAGGGCCCTGGGAGCTGTAGTTCCTTGCCCAGCTCCCTGCCTTGGAGCAGAGAAGGAACATTTCCCAGAATTCCCTTGGCTGCTATCAACAGGAAAGGGAGGGGGGAAGCTGTGAGACTCCATGCGCTGCAGCTTGCTGTGGCTGGGGGGCTGGCTGCTGGAAGGGGGTGCCACCTGTGAATAGGGAAGAGGTGTGACCAAGGAGTAGAAAGCTTTGGCCCAGGTAGCACCCTCTGAAGACTTCCCCAGACAGGCTTAGGGATGCTGGTGTGACCTCGCCTGGCAGCCCCCAAAGATGGAACTGGGTGGACTAACTGGACAGGGCCCCTCTCTATCTGAAGCTGGGCAAGGGAGGTATGTGGATCCCACCAGAAGGTAAAATGGTAAGTAAGGAAGGGGAGGCTCTACTGGACCTGGACAGCTTCAGATACAGGACAGGAGGATTTCCACTTCTGAGCCATGAAAATAGAAATTGACTTTTCCTTTCCAGATGTATCTAATATTCATAAAGGGAATCTAGCCCCTGCCTTCCAGATCTGAACACCTCAAAATCAGGAGTGCTCAAGCTCAATATGGGCAGCTGTTTCTTCATTTCTCCCAAATCAAATATGCTGATCCACTGTCATTTACTGTAGAAAAAGTAGGAGAAAATTGAGCAACAAACGTTGGGGTCTTCACAGTGCTAACGAGGGCTGGAATTGCTATTTTCAACAGCCATTACACTTTTTTTTTTAGTTTTGTTTGTTTAAAAGGAAGACAGTGATATTGCACTGGCAAATTCCCCATAGAAACAAAGAATGGAACAAAAGAAAAATAAAGGCACCTCAACTTTCCTCATTTATGTAGGACAGTCTTATTAGATGGATCCAGACATCTTCCAATCACAGAAGCTGATAATTGTTCCACTTTACTGCAGTTCTGTAACCATGCAGGAACCTAGAGGAGGAAAGTGCCTAACTCCAGAGTCTGCAGCTGCCTAGGGCCAGTGCTGAGGATTTAGAGTCCCTAGTGCTGCCCTTGCAAGGTTCAAGCATGCTCAGCCTTGGCATTGCCTCCGCTCCTGCGGCTAGTAGCTGCAGCTGTCTAAGGCTGGCCTCTGGCAGTTGCCCCATGGCTGTAGCTAGAGAAACTGCAAGTGGCTCTATGACTCCTGGGGCCATTAAGCTAGAGCACCTAAAGACACTAGAGTTAACCTCAAGGAACAGAGGTCACCAGTAGGAAAGGAATGTCGGGGGAGCAGGGAAGGCGGGAGCAGGTTAGACTTGCAGAGGGAGCTTCCAGCTGGTTGGGAGCATGTCCAAAGTAGAAAGGAAACAAGTATGGGGAGAGGTGGTGGTGACCAGGTAGCAGACTAGCATGTAGATGGGAGCAGAGGGAGAGACGCTGGTGTCTTCAGATTCCCAAGGGCTAAGTCCTCACTTTGGGGAAATGGTGTTTGCAGGTGGCTTGCTCACATGGCAGGATGGGGGCTGAGGGAGGGATCTGTCAGAATTGATCAGGTGTCTGCTGGCTTTAGGACTTTGAGCTGAGACTAGGACCACATGCAGTGACTGGTGACATGGGGGGGTACTGGAGACATGGCTAGAGAAGGTCTGAATGAGGAAAGAGATAAATCTGTGGGGAGTTTCCTTGGTCACTATGAAAGTTCTGCTCACTGTGGACACTGGTAAACCCACATGGGTGTACAGCTCAATAAGAAAACCCGCGGGCTGAGGCAGCTGTGTATGGCAATGCATATAGTCATGGAGAGGTGTGTGATCAAAATGAAAAATGTCTCTGAGGTTCAGTACCGGGCATACGAAGGCACCAATGGCACTGCCCCACCAGGCCCACACTCGGAGCCCACAGTGACTACACTGGGGCCCACAAATATGTTTGGTGCCAGGGCCAACAAAAGGTTAATCCAGCCCTGACTGCCTGAGCACTATTTCAGCCTTACATTTTTGGGTGGAACTCCCACAGTGAGAGCTGCAGAGCACTCCCCCGCAACACACACGCAAACACTCGTCCTGGTGTTGGGAGGGGAACAGGAGAAAGGACAAAAGAAGAGATGAAGAGAAAGGAGGGAGGGACAGGTGGATGGAGGAAACGGTGAAACACAAAGGACAAACCCTAATGTCCCCATGATTCTAAGGGACAAAATCCCAGGTGCGCAATAAAATTCTGCCTCCTTAAGTTCATGTTTTCCATGCCTAGAATTCAGCTCTCACCAGATGGATCAGACTGAACAGGTTTCACACCTCCAGGGGGCTCTTACCTTCTAAACAGGGACGGCTGTTTTCTAGTAAAATCACTACAAGGGAAGGAGAAAACTGGAAAGAGGTTTCTCCTGGCGCTCACGTCCGTGAACCCTTATACTCTCTCAGTCCTCAGACAGAGACCTGGAGAAGGAGACTTGCTGAAGCAAAGCCACAGGGGTCTCTGAGGTTTCCCTAGCCCCTGGCCCCTGACTGATGTCAGGATCTCTCTGTGAGGTCACCACCTGCTCACCAATAGTCTTTGACCAATAGTGTGAGGTCCTGCAAAAGGCCTTTGTGATGTCACTGCCACAAACCGCCCTTGCTGTGCCAATGTTCTGCCCCTGGCCAGGTACTTTGGAGCTTTGAGCTACTCCCTGTGGATCACCTCACTCAAGGAGCTTTTCTATAGAGCATCCTCAGATGTCTAAGCACACGAGTGCCATGGCAATGAACTGACACACATGGCACCAAGATGAGATCATTAGTAGGCTAATCTATAGGAGAAGGACACCCCAGCATTAGTAGGGGAGAAATCCCTACTGAACATGCATTACACCTAGCAGCCCCTGCGTGGGGTCGGGCGGGGGCTGCGGAGGGGGGAGACCTGGGAAAGGGATGGATGGAAAATGTCTGTGCAGCCGGGACATGGCCGGGGGGCGAGGGGAGAAGAGCAGGTGACCCCTGAGGAGCGGGGAGAAAAAGGGAGGGCTGAGATCCCCTCGGAATTACCACTGCCCCCTCCATGGAGACCCCCCTCCTCTCCTGTCCTGCCCCCTTTCTCCCTAGAGAGCAACAAGCAACATCCAGGCTGACACCCCCTTCCCTCAAACCCCTGAGAAGTTCCCTGTTCCCCTCCCCCCATTGTGCCCCATTTTCTCTCCCCTTTGCCAATGGCCGGTTCAGATCTCAGGTTTGGGGTGTTTCCCTCCATTTTCACCTGCAGTGATTTGTCCTTGTGTAGGTGGGAAATGGTTCCCCCGAGTTATTTCTGAACTGGGCAGAGGCTGGGGGGGGCCTGAGACAGGGACACCTCTGGGCTGGGCTGGGGGGGCCACTCTCTGCTGGCAACAGGGCGTGGGAAGGGCCAGGAAGGGGTGGGGGAGCAAGTGTCCCCCATAGAGAGGGTCCAGCCCCAGGCTGCTACCAGTAGCACATTCCTATCCTGGCCGGGTGGGGGCTTTCTCCAGCTGGGACCTGCCCCCTAGGCAGCCCCAGGCTCTGACCGCACCAGCCCCGCCTGGAGCCCCCAGTGAGTGAGAGACCCCGGAGGGGGAGGGGGAGGGAGCACTGGGACCTGACAGGAAAGTGACTCTCCCCTCAGATCTTGGTGTTTTCCTCTCATGTTATCAAATATGCAGTTTGTGACACAATTTCTTTGCAAATCTCAAAGATTCAAATAAAATAACCTAAACATTTGCCCCACTTCTCTCTAGTTGTCTGTTTCTAATTGAATATGCCCTGAGATTTTAATGTCTCTAATTATAAAATAATAAGAATATCTCAGATTTACACCTTTTCTCAGATTATTGAACACAAAATGTTTGCAAATGTTGCCCATTTCCTCTTTTTTCATTTGTCAAGTATTCATGTGAAACACTTAGATTTTACCTCCTATCAACAACTGATATAAAATCCCTCTGATTTTCCACTTTCCTCTCTATAATTTGCAAAATGGATCCAAAATCTCTGATTTCTACCCTTTGTCTTTCATTTCTGAACACTGATCTGAAAGCTCAGGTTTTCCCTCTGTGTCATTATCAAATGTCAATTAACAATCCTCTCAAGTTTTGTGCTGTTCCTTATGTTTCTAAATCCCCAAAACTTCTTCCTTTGGGGTAACCTGTTGCCCTGAGTCGCTCTCCATTCTGGATGTTGCAGGGGATTAAATTTCCCAGTGATTGTCTTTCCCCTCTCCTTTGAGGATCATTTGTTCCCTCTTTTAGCTCTGTTAGATATTTGCCAAAGAAAGAGACCACCCTGATATTTAATACACATCAAAGCCAGAGGCCTCCCCCTGTTTGGGGATCAGTGGTTCGCAGCTGGTAGTGGGAGAGTTGGCTGGCCCCTTTTCTTTTCTCCAGCTGGCACAGGATGAGGGGGTCACTCTGAGTGCAGCATGTCTTGAGAAGTATCCCAAACCACAAGACAAATGGTCTCCGTGAAGGGTTGCTTCCCACAGTGCTAAGATGTAGCCACCTCTGGCAGGATCCATGGTGGCTACTATTTGCTAGTGACAGGCCACGGAAATTTCTTACCTATTTTGCCCCTCCATGCCAGGCCTGCACAACATATGGCCCACGGGCAACGTGCGGCCCGTGAAGTCTCACTGTGCGTCCTGCAGCCGGGAATCAAAGGGCTCTGGGTTGCCCGTAGCCGCGGGGAATCCAAACCCCTTTAAAGTTCAGCCGCGGAAGGGATTCAAAAGGTTCTGAGCTGCCCGCAGCCGCAGGGAGCCCAGAGCTCTTTAAATCTCAGCCGCGGCCAGGATTTACAGGGCTCTGGGCAGGCGGGCGGGGAGCTCAGAGCTCTTTAAATCCCAGCCACCAGGGCCGGCTTTAGGCCAATTTAACCAATTCCCTTGAATCGGCCTCGCTCCTAAGAGGACCCTGCACCCAAGCCCCAGTACCAGCAAAAGCCAGTGCGCTGTACCAGGGTGGCCCAGTTTCCCCAGGGGGCAATTTAAAAGGCCTGGGGCTCCCAGCAGGGGCTGGAACCCCAGGCCATTTAAATTGCCACCAGAGCCCTGCTGCTGGAGCCCTGGGAATGGCTGAGGGGCTCTGGGGGCTATTTAAAAAGTCCAGGACTCCCATTGCTTCTACCTCCCCGGCCCTTTAAATAGCCACTGGAGCCCCGCCGCTTCCCCAGGGTTCCCACGGCTATTTACAGAGCTGAGGCAGTGGAAGCAGGGGCGCTCCGGGCCCTTGAAATAGCCCCCAAGCCCCAGGCTGCTGCTGCTACCCTAGTGGGAGAGGGGGGAGGAGGAGGAAGAGGAGGAGGAGAAGGAGGCACTCACCATAGAGGATGGGCTGTACCCCCTGTACCTGCACCCCCTGCCCTGCCTGCAGGCAGCCCGTCCCCAGCCAGCCCCTGCTGCACCAGCTGCCCGCACCATCCCCGCATCTCCTGCCCTGCTTGCACCAGTTCCTGCCTGCAGCCTGCCCATCTCCAGCCAGCCCCACACCCCCTGCCTTGAATTCAGCCCTGCACCAACCCCTGTCTCCAGCCAGCCCTGCACCCCCTTCCCTGTCTCCAGCCAGCCCCTGCCACACTACCTGCCCTGCCCGCACCAGCCCTGCACCCCCTGCCCTGTCTCCAGCCAACCCCTGCCGTACTGCCTGCCCTGCCCGCACCAGCCCTGCACCCCCTGTCCTGTCTCCAGCCAACCCCGTAACCCCTGCCGTGCCTTCAGCCCTGCACCAACCCGTCTCCAGCCAACGCCTGCCGCACCCCGCTGCCTGAAGCCAGCCAGTCCCACACTCCTTTGTCTCCAGCCCTGCCAACCCATGCCGCACCCTCCCTGTGGCCCTGCCTGAAGCCAGCCAGCCCACCCCACACCTCTTGTCTCCAGCCTGCCCCACACCCCTTGCCCAGCCTGCAGCCAGACCCTACCTCTCGCATCCTCCCCCTCCCCCACCTCCAGCCAGCCCCATGTTCACTGGTGCCCTGCAGTTCCGAGGGAAGTAACCCTGCACACCTGCTTCAATGAGATGGGCAGGGAGCAGCTGGGACACACACATGTGCACCCTAGCACACCCTAAGGGAGTGGCAGAGCTCATTTCTAGTTCAGACCCATCTTTTTAAAAAAGAACTTTTAGGTAGGGTTAACATACATCTGTACTTTCCCGGACATGTCAGGCTTTTTGGTTCTTAAATCGCCATCTGGGAGGAAAATGCGGACGTATGGTAACCCTACTGGTACAAAAAATACATACTGTGGCAGAAATTTTTATAGGGAACCGGTTGTTAAGAACTGAAAGGTTTTTTTTTCCCCAATCATCCCTGCGGGGCCCCGCCAAAAATGTTCAAATTGGGCCCCGCACTTCCTAAAGCCGGCCTGCCAGCCACGGCCGGGATTCAAAGGGCTCTGGGCTGCTCGCAGAGATTCCCGGCCGCAGCTGAGGTTTAAAGGTCTCAGAGCTCCCCACCGCCACGGGCAGCCCAGAGCCCTTTGAATCCCAGCAGCAGCTGAGATTTAAAGGGCTCAGGGATCCCTGTGGCTGCAGGCAGCACAGAGCCCTTTGAATCCTGGCGGCAGCTCCAGGGGATGGAGTGAGGCTGGGATTTCAAGGGCTCAGGCTCCCCTCAGCAGCAGGAGCTCTGGGACCTTTAAATCCCTGCCCCAGCCCTGAAAAGCTCCGGGTTCCCCCAGTCGTCAGAGCCCCAGGCCCTTTAATTTGACCCTGAGGGCTCCCAGCCACCTCTTTGGCTGGGAGTCCCTGGTTGATTTAACATCAAGTAACACCTCCCCACCACCAACCTTCCTTTTTGACCGACAGCTGTTTTGGTGGGGCGGCGCTGGGGAAGGAGGGTTTGTTTCTGCAGGGCTGGGCGGGGTGTTTCTGCCAGGCTGGGAGGTCCTGAGTGGGGGGTGTTTCCGCAGGGCCGGGGCGTTTTGGTCCTCAGCTGTTTTCTTTGGAGTATTGTGGCCCTTGCTATTTTACTCAAAGTACTGTACAGGAACTTTTCAGGGGGATTAAGGCAAAATGCCACATTTATTAGTAATACAGGTATCAATTAATACTCTATGATATGCACATGAGATATATATCACAGTCATGCATTCACGCACACACACAGACATAAACACACTCCGTCTTGCTGTTGTTACCAACTAGTTGCTCCCCTTAACTGCACTGGCCAGGTGAGTTAGATGGGGGAGGGGTGGAGCCGGGCTTCTACCGATCCAAATCGATGGTCCGATGGTGACAAGACGAGATCCGGGGTCCTTCTGCAAGACACCTCGCATTTATAGCAGCTTCCCTCTTATGCAAATTTAGACCAGATTCAAAATCTGGGTCTGCGTCCGTTGGTCTTTGTGCTGCTTTTCTCTGGGTGTTGTCCCAATGCTGCTCAAAGAGGGTGTTTTCTAAAGAAGGTGCTTGCTTCTAATCCCTGAGGCCATCAATATGTCTGCTCTTCTTTATTCGGCCCACTTGACAAGTTGTATTGTCCTTTGCTCTGGCTCCCATTCCCTCTTCAACTGTTGTAGCTGTCTGGAGGTGGGTGTCTTCCAAGCCTCACTCATTCACACCTCATTCAGTCAATAGAGCAATTGATTACAGAGTGCGGGGGAAGATCTTATTCTACTTCTAGCAAAAAGGCACATGTTTTCTTTTACTTTAACTATACTATCCTTAGGGGCTATAACATTTGATACAAAGTTTTCTACCAATTTTCTATATAGAGATCTAATATAAAGTTGTATGTAAATAGAGAGGCACAATGCCAAGTCATATGAATTACAAAATAACATCATGCCGTATGAAATGTCATAAAGATAAAGATACTGGATACAAAATAGCACAATGCAACGTTATAAAGATTTATAGAGATAGTTAATACAGAGATTTCTCTGCCTCACCACTTTACGAGTTGTGCAGGCCTGCTGACGGCATTCGAGGGGCTTCTTGCTCGAGTGGATTCTCTGATGCTGAATAAGGTCAGAGCTGCGATTGAAGGTTTTCCCGCACTCACTGCATTCATAGGACCCCTCCTGTGTGTGGATTCTCTG
Organism: Gopherus flavomarginatus; assembly: GCF_025201925.1. Taxonomy (NCBI): domain Eukaryota; kingdom Metazoa; phylum Chordata; order Testudines; family Testudinidae; genus Gopherus; species Gopherus flavomarginatus. The sequence continues at coordinate 48,340,676 of NC_066624.1, forward strand.
ATGCCGAATAAGGTGTGAGCTGCGACTGAAAGTTTTCCCGCACTCAGTGCATTCATAGGATCTCTTCCATGTGTGGATTCTCTGATGTCCAATAAGGTGCGAGCTGCGACTGAAAGTTTTCCCGCACTCATTGCATTCACAGGGCCTCTCGCCTGTGTGGATTCTCTGATGTTGAGAAAGGCCTGATCTGTAAGTGAAGTTTTTCCCACACTCAGCACATGTATTTTTTTTGCTTTTCCCTGCAGATTTCCTGCTGTATTCTGGTTTCCTTAAGGCCCTTCTGAGTTCCCTGACAGGAAATAAATTTATCCATTTTCTCCCCTGGCTGGTTTCCCTGCTCTTTTTCTGGTCTGTGCTGAACCTCACACGTCATTGCATCACCTGCTGTGATAGAGACAGAAACCTCATACAGGGATGGAAAGGGGAAGGCCAAACCAAAACAAGTGCTGGAGAGAGGACAAATAAAAATCAGGAACTCAGCTCCCCTAAACAGGAGAGAGGAGGGGATCAATTCAGCCTTCACATCCCATCCAACTTCACAGGGGGAAGGGAGAAAGCTACTGCCCAGTGTCTGCTAACATCTAGAGGAAGGCTTGAGCTATATTTACCCTGCGGATGCGACCCCTGCTATGGACAATAATGAACTGAGAGACTTCCCAAGAGCTTTGTAGGGCATCCTAGATGTTTCCTTCAGGCACTTACAGATTCTGAGTTGGTTTAATGTTTCCTCATCTGTGCAGGGAGATCTCAGGATCTCTCTTTCCTCTGAACCCTGGAGCTCTGGGACCCATGGCTCTTCCCCTTGTTCCAGCTGGGAGATCATATCACGTTGGAAAACCAGAAACTCCGCTCAGATGAAAGAAAACAAAGGAGTTCAGTTGATTTCATACAACTTGATCATCAAAAACATTCTGTTAATTTACCTTCAGTGCTTAGTGTTACCTAGTTTGCCTGGGGCAATCCTCACTGAAAATGCCAAGGTCAGAGCAGGCTGAAAAAGGGAGAGCAGATGCTCCCCATACTGGTGGTTAACACTGAAGTTAAACTCACTGACCAGTCACAAACTGTGCTTCTGATGCCACACACTGGTTAACAAGACTCTGAAAAAAGAAATCACACGGCCCCCTTTATTGCATGACAGTTCTCTGACTCCTAATCAGCAACTAGGTCCCATACAGTGAGAGGTTATTTCAAAACTCTGCTCACTGTGATACAGCATGGCCGGAGAGCAGCAGGAGAGTGATCCTAATTGGATCCAGGAAGTGGGTGGGTAGAAGGTTAGCCACATTACCCAGGTTTGGATCTCATCCAAAATACCATGCTGCCAGCCAATCCTTTAGCAGTTAAACTAAATGTTTAGAAGAAAGAACAAATGAAAGAATGAAGTTAAATTCCATCCTTCCAGACAATTCTTTAGCATCTAAACTAAAGGTTTAAAAGAAAGAAAGACAGAAAGAATTTAAATGGAAAAGCAGTCAGATACATTCCAAAATGGATATATCAGGTTCTTAGCAGTATTGGTGAGTTGCTGGCTTGAAAGTCTGTCTGGAACGCATCCACAGCTTGGATGGGTCATTCAGTCCTTTGTTCCAGGGTTCAGTTTGTAGAGAAGTTGCTCCAGAGGTAGGAAGGGGGATTGAAGACAAGATGGAGATGATGCAGCTGCGCTTTATATTCCTTTTGCCATGTGGCTTGTACTTCCTGTGTCCCAAACACAAGCTTCACAGCACATGGCATGGAAAAGCTTTGGAGGTTTCATTACACAGGCAAACCCCGGCATATCTTGCTGACTCAATAGGTGTATCCCCTTGGTCCATGTGTTCATTGTACAGCTGATGACACTCAATGGGCCATCAAACATGCTAGGCAATGTTGATGCCAATATGTCTGGAGGTGTCACCCAGAAAAACTGCACAAGTCTGGAAATACAGATATACCTTACATATCTGTAACTCACAATACAAAGGTGATAGAAACATAGAAACAAAATTATCATACTTGGCAAATCATAACATTTTCACTGACACTTTACATGGTATACCTAGCATGATTCACTGCAATTTTATCAGATTATATTATTTTATTATTAATACCAAAGTGTCTCACAATTTCATGCAGTCTCACACTTGCTAAACTAGTGAATTCCCAGGACCAGTTCCCCAGGTCCTTGTAGATGCCAAACATTGTGCTTAGGAGGGATTGAAATACCCACATATCTGCTGGGAACACACACACAGACACTGTGTCAATCTGTACCCCTGTGTTCACTCTTCTAGAAAATTATGATCAATTTTGTACCCAGTATGGCTTGTGAGATATCATTAGAAAACGCATAACCTACTGAATATTATCCTCCTGTTAAAATGTGTAGTAACACTGTATGTAAAATTGTGAGATTTTACAGTATGATATTACTGAAAAAGTTACAGTTCTGGGGAACACCCACAGACCAGTTCCTCAGAGACAGCAAGGCAAACAGCTGATCAAACAGCCATTCTCCTGCAGGGGGAAGCTATGAAGACATTAAGGGCTGGTCTATACTATGGGGGAAATCGATCTTAGATATGCAAATTCAGCTACGTGAATAACGTAACTGAAGTCGAATATCTAAGATCGGATTACTCACCCATCCTCACTGTGCAGGATCGATGTCCTCGGCTCCCCCTGTCAAATCAGCAACTCCGTTGGGGTTGGTGTTGTTCCAGAATCGATATAAGCGCTCTCGGGGATCGATATATGGCTTCTAGATGAGACGCGACATATCGATCCCCGAGCAATCGATTTTAACCCGCCGATACGGTGGATAGTCTAGATGTAGCCTTACATTCCATCACAGGGACCTATTGAGGCTGTTGTGGAAAACGACCACAGGATTAATATTTGAATCAGCTCAGCCTGCGGCTCTTTTCTTGGTTACAAGCACACAGAGGGCGACAGCTATTGGAAGGAAGGAGCAAAAAATGGAGAGGAAAGAAACAGAGAGAAAACGCCTCATCTCTCTCCCCTCCCCGTCCCAGCAAGAAATGTTACCAAAGATCAGCGTTAGGGGAAATGGTGCCCTGGGTAAAACTTAGACTTTGGCACTTCCCCATCGCCCCTAGACGATCCACCTCTCCCTTTAACCCCTAGCTCCGGCACTCCCAAACCTTGTGCCTCCTTCACCCCAAATCCTGCCCCCTCCTGTGCCCTAACCCCTACACTGTGTCCCCTTTGCCCTTAACTCTCATACTCCCCTCTTGTGCCACCAACCACTGCCCCCTCCTGAACCCCCTTGACCCCTAACCCCTGCACCCCTTCCTGTGCCACCAGCCACTGCCCCCTCCTGAATTCCCTTCGCCCCTAACCCCTGCACCCCCTCCTGTGCCACCAGCCACTGCCCCTCTCCTGCACCTCCTTCACCCCTAACCCCTGCACCCCTTCCTGTACCACCAGCCACTGCCCCCTCCTGAACTCTCTTCACCCCTAACCCCTGCGCCCCCTCCTGTGCCACCAGCCACTGACCCTCTCCTGCACCCCCTTCACCCCTAACCCCTGCACCCCCTCCTGTGCCACCAGCCACTGCCATCTCCTGCACCCCCTTCACCTCTATCCCCTCCACCCCCTCCTGTGCCACCAGCCACTGCCCCTCTCCTGAACCCCCTTCACCCCTAACCTCTGCACCCCCTCCTGTGCCACCAGCCACTGACCCTCTCCTGCACCCCCTTCATCCCTAACCACTGCGCCCCAACCCCTGCCCCTCTTCTGCACCCCCTTCACCCTAATCCCTCCACCCCCTCCTGTGCCACCAGCCACTGCCCCTCTCCTGCACCCCCTTCACCCCTAACCCCTGCACCCCCTCCTGTGCCACCAGCAACTGCCATCTCCTGCACCCCCTTCACCCCTAACCCCTGCACCCCCTCCTGTGCCACCACCCACTGCCGCTCTCCTGCACCCCCTTCACCCCAAACCCTTCCCCCGCTCTTTTGTCCCCAACCCCTGCGCCCCCTCCTGCACCCACGTGCGGACAGTGATCTGTGTGCATGGAGAAGCTAGCATTGCTCCTCCCTAGGATGCTGCTCCTCCGGGTACCCCTAGGGGCTGTGGGGGTGGGGAAATGAGAAGTGACGTCATCCGAGCTCCCTGCATCCAGGTCACTTTCCTCAGCTGGGCTGCATAAGGGGAGGGCAGAGAGCAGCAGCTTCTGATGCTCCCCTCACAGCACAGCCCAGGTGGGGAAAGTGACCAGGACGCATGGAGCACATAGTGTTGCTCCTCACTCCCCCCAACCCTCTATGGGCCCATGGAGGAGCATTGGGGCAGGGGAGAGCAGTGAGCACCTTTGCACTGCCACACGGTGACCTTTGACCCCCTGGAGCCTTGGGTGGCTGCTGGGGGCCCCACCCCTAGTGCCTGCCAGGCTCCCCAGCACAAGCAGCAGAAAACACAGGGAGACTGGCCCCACATTGAGCAGCGGTAGCCTAGGCGGCACGTAATGGAGGTCGGGGGGGCTCAGTCTCCCCAAACCTTGCATCACCAAGGTGACAGTGGGGCCCATGACTGGGACCCCGGCCAAATTAGGCCACCATGCAAAAGTCTCCCCTATGTCAGCCCCAGGGCTGGAGGAGCTCCCACTCCCTGCTACGGCCCAGGGGCTGCAGCAGGGGTACGGAGCTTCTCTGGTCTCAGGGCCGCAGCGGGGCAGGGGTAAAGGAGTGACAGGGTGGGGCTGGTGGGGGAAGGGGTGGAACAGAGGTGATAGTGGATGCGGCTATGGGTGGAAGGGGGCAGAGCCACAGACAGAAAGGGGTGCATGGTTCTGGTGCTGGGGCCCCCACACTTGTTCTCCCTTTCTCTGGGCTTTGGCATCACTAGCCCCTGCTTAGCGAGTAGGGTTCAGTGGTCCCCATAATGTGTGGTATGACTCCTAGGGAGACACAAAGGAACATTCATGGGGGCACCTCAGAGCCTGAGTCAGCCCCCATGGAGGGCAGGGAGGAAGCACCACTCAGCCCCACTCTGTCCCAGCTCTTCCCCAACCCCACCCTCAGTCTGGGACTCTGGCTCCCAGCCCAGCGATGACCCCCTTGCCCCTGTCCGCATCCCTCTCCCCAGCAAGCAACAGCCCCACTCCCAGCCCTGCTTCTCGACCGTGGCTTCCGAGGGGCCACAGCCATGGCTAAGAGGGCACAATGTGAATTATTTGGGGACCACTGTTTTAGCGTGATGTCCTCAATCCTTCTCTGCAGTCCAATAAAAGCTGTTCCTCACCCATCTACCCCTCCATCAGGATGGACTAGGTCTGTTCTGCTGCCCTTCACTCATACAGGAAGGAGAATAACATTTTATTCCACTCAATCCTAAAGTGATTTGTAACCCAAGACCATCCCAAACTGGTCATTTTGGGGAAGCGGCCCCATCATGCTGCATAGCTAGGCAGAGTAGGTGTGTCTATGCAAACACGGTCTGTTCCTGAAGTCTTTCCCCAGCTCCTCACTAGATGTGAGGGGGGAGCTCATTCAGACCCTGCTTACGCTTAGTATTTAAAAACTCCTTAGTGTCCCTATCTCTGTTGGCCTTAGATTTCTCCTCCTGTTCCTTTTGTTACAGTTCAGATGAGGTGGCCCAGTGCTTAAGGTGATGGACTGCTAATCCGTTGTGCTCTGCATGCATGGGTTCAAATCTCTTTCTCACTGGATGCATTTAGTCTTGACTCTTCCTTTATAGACAACCATCTCCCCACTTGGTACAATAACAGACACAACAATGTTGCTTCTTGCAAACAAAAACCTTCTCAGAAACTCCAACACACACCCCCCCCGGCTTTAAATGAAATGTCTAAATCCCAGATTTCTAAAAAATGTCTCTAGTTCTGTATTTCGTAGTTTTTATCTTAAAAGCTAATGTTTCCTCAAGCTGAATAAGGCAACGCTTCATAGGAAAATGTTAGAAATGGTAGGGGAGAAATAGGAAAGGAAAAAGCCCCTTTTCTCAGGAGATACAAACTCGACTCCCTCCTGTCTCTATCACCAGTGGATTTTGCCTCCTTCCTTCTGAGGTGTAAATAAAATAAAGAGGAGACAAGGTGGTTTGGCACAAACAAAGGTAAGTGTAGTCAGGGTAAAGGTACAGAAAGCTGGGGGAACAGGGGAAAATGCAAACTTAATGAATACAATGAAACAGTGACTGGGTTTGGGAGCTTAACGCTCAGGCCCATAAACCCTCCCTTGGAAACTAGAAAACACTAAACAATGACCCAACACAGAAACCTTTCCCCACTGTTCAGGTGCAGTGGATCCCAGGTGCCGGCGCGACGCCCAGGACCTTCCATTCTCCCGCTGATTTAGAACCGTTGAGGAGGAGCACTGGGGAGTCCAGACGATGGTTGGGTTTCGTTGCTGGCACGGAGGCCCTCTGGGATGCTGGACACCAGGAATGCAGGACGGCAGGAATGAGGGTGACAGGCCTCCTGTTCCTCAGTCTCACGGTGGGACCGAGGGGGTTCTTCACTCTCCAGCTTGGGAGCACTGTGAAGACACGACCGTGGACGGGTGACTCAGAGATTCCCTCCTTCCTCATCACTGCACAACTGTTATCTTTTGTCTGAGCCAGGCAGAGTTTATCTTCATCACGTTCTATCCAGCCACTTTTCAAAGTGTCATGTGATGAAGCATTCTCCGTTGTCTGTGCTTGGAGATGATGCTTTGACTTCTTTAATCCTCTATCAGAGTCGCTATGAGTGGAGATGAAAGTGTCAAAGACCTGGGAGAGGATTTCAAATGGATCCCAAACACAGTGCGATCATTGGGAGTTTAAGTCCCAGGTTCCATCTATTGGCAAAGCCACTTCTAACAAGGTAGCTGTTTTGTCCCCCATTATGGCACAAGTTTGAAATATGGGCAGCATAGAGCCAATATTCATAACATCAACTACAAAAATGATACACATCTAGAGATAGCATCATTATAATCAGCCAATCAGAACCTCTCCATAGACCCCTTACAAAACAACCTTTCTACAATATTGACTGCAAATATAGAACAGTGGTCGCAACGGTGATCTATACAGTTACAGATTATGTCAATAACGTCACAGGAGGGGGATTGTGGGGGTACAAATACCTACATCCAGGTTGTAGGGTTTCCTGGGCGTCCCTGTTTAGAAGGTAAGAGCCTCCTCGAAGGAAGGGGTATCATGGGGTTGTCACAGTTCAGATGCCAATGCCCCACCGCCCCCACTGTAAGGAAGCTCCTGCCACCTGCTCTGTGTTTGCAGGGCAGGAGAGAGCAGCATCCACGGCAGAGATTTGCTCCTGCCTGCCGGAGCAGAGCAGCAGGCTTAGCTGTCAGAACTTCCTGGAGCTATGAAAGGGGAGGGTCCCATGGCTCTGTAGCAGAATGCAGGGCAGGCGAGTTCACGGCAGGCATTATGGGGTACTGGAGGAGGCCAGTTATGGTTATATAATGAACGGCAGCATCTACACTGGCACTCTGTCCCTTTAAGTTTGCTGCAAAAAGCTCTAGGCCTCTCATCGAAGTGGTTTTATTTTGTCACCAAAACAGGGCAGTTTTGTCACCAGATGTGGCATTGCAGTGTGTACACCAGCCACGAGCTGCCGACCGAAGGTGGTCAGACACTGTGTTTTAACCAGATGCAAGCACCATGGCTTAGCTGGCTAAGGCACTTGCCTTGTAAGCAGGAGATCCTGGGTTCAGGTCCCTAGGGGAGTGGCTTTTGGGGTGCATGGTATTGGCTACTGTCAGAAGACAAGATTCAGAGCTAGATGGGCCTTCGGCCTAGCCCAGTGTGGTTTTTCTTATGGTTTAAATTATGCTCAGAGCCACTGATAATAGAGTTTTTGAAAGTTTGGGAGATAAGAGCTGATAGGACAGTGGTCCAGTCCCCTCGCAGCTGACCCCCTCCCTCTGAGACAGGGGCAGGTCTGAGCTCTCGCACCAAATGCTCATTGTGGCTGCCAGAATCTGTGGGCAGCTCAATTAATTTGCATTTAGGGTTGAGTCCTGCTTTGTGCCCAGTGTGTGAGAATGAAAATCCTAAACCGCCCTTTGAAACAACAAAAGCAGCAGGACGTGTTATTGTCCCTGCCCCAAAGCAGACAGACCAATGGAGAAATGCCACTGAGTCCACGGTGATACTCCACTGCCATTTTACCTTTTTTGCTTGCTAAACTCCCTCCCAACCTTGTGGGGTCCCAGACCCCGGTATTGAGCCTGAGCTGAGATGTCTACACTGCAAATTTACCACCCCACGGCCCAAGCCCCAGGAGCCGGAGCTGGCATGGGGCAGCAATGGATGTTTCATTGCAGTGTGGACATAGCCTAGCATTATGTCTACACTGCCATTAGCACACCCAAGTCACTATTCTCAAACCCTGGGTCAGCTGATTCAGGCTCGTGGGGCTTGTGCGACAGGGTAATAAAATTACAGTGTAGACACTTGGGCTTGAGCCCAGCCTCTGAGACTCCACAAGGGGTGAGGGTCTCCGAGCCTGGGCTCCAGTCTGAGCCCAAATGTCTACACTGCAGTTTTTAGCCTCACAACCTGAGCCCCAGGAGCCCAAATCAGATCATCCACGCCAGCCAGGCCACAGGGATTTTAACTCAGTATAGCTGCACTCTCAGGGTACGTCTACATTGCAATGCAAGCCCAGGGTTAGCAGAAGTCATGTCAGCAGCCCCAACACATAAACCTAAACTATGAGGAAAAGACCCACCCACAAATAAGCTGGGCAGTGTCCTTCTCCCTAAGGTTCGTAAGTCCAGCAACCAAAAGTCATTTAACATGAGCCATCTCCTCTCTGCACCCCACTCACAGCTCTTGTCCTTTGTCAGTGCAAGCCCAGAGGTGCCTCTGTAGAGTTCATCTGCCATCCTGGGTGGAAAAGGGGGAAAATAAGAAGGCACCGTACTCACTATGTTGTCTAGGGACTCACTCACTCCTCCACAGCCACCCTGTCCTAAAGTTGGTCTAACACATAAATTTTAGCATGAGGACTCAGGCCCCAGCCCACTTGGCTTTGGAACCAATGTTCCCTGCCTAGCAAGTGCTATTGAATTGAGGGTGAGTCCCTCCATCTGGCTCTGCCAAGCACAGTTCTGCTGCCCTCGATTCACACAACAAGGACAACAACCCTTTATTTCTCCTGTCCCAATAACAAGGAGACTGGGAATCCAACACCAGCCAAAAGTGATCATTTTGGCAAGCAACCCAACATATTCCCAACCTACTGTAAAATCCACATGAAGACTCATACACGAAACCTTGCAAGAAAATCTTCCTGAGGGGGTCTGAAGCACCTGCTGCTGGGGGGAAGGAAGGAGCTGTGGGTTGAGATTGAGGGGCACTGGGAATAGGAGGGGGTTGTGGGTTGGGACAGAGGAGAAGGGTGAAGAGGAGCAGGCTCTGGTTGGGACTGAGGAGCAGTGAGCATAGGAGGGACTGAGGGTTGGGACTGAGGGGCACTGGGCAAAGAGGGGACACGGGTTTAGGCTGAAGAGTATCCTCATTTGGGGATCCAGCAGAACAGGGGAAGGCAGCAGGTGATTCTAATTCCATAGGGATATTTTGTGTGTGTGCGTGCAGGGGAGGAACATGCTATATGCCCAGAGGCCTTTATTCCTCCAGCCTGCAAGGACAGAGGGGCTGTCAGGAAGTTGCCCCTTCAATCCCCCACACACAAAGGCCCTTCTTAGAAAAGGCAAAATCCTGAAGAGAAAAAACATCAAAGAAGACTCCAGAAAGACAGATTTTTAAGATATAATGAGTAGTTTGTTATCTGACCAGGGACTTGAACCCTCAGATTGAAAGTCTGATACTTTACCAACTGAGCTAGTCAGACTCACAAACAAATACAGCAAGTTGGTGCAGAGGAGAAACTAGTCAAGGAAACGAAAGCAGGAAACAAAAGGGGAAACCTGCTGCTCTCTCTGGCCTGGTCAACACTACGAGTTTATGTCACATTAACCCTGCATCCGTCTACACAAAGAAGCCCTTTATATTGATATAAAGGGCTCTTAATACCGGTATCTGTACTCCTCCTTGATGACGAGTAGTGCTGAAATCAGTATTGCCATGTCAGATCAGGGTTAGTGTGGCTGCAATTTGACGGTATTGGTCTCTGGGCGCTATCCCACAGTGCACCATTGTGACTGCTCTGGACAGCAATCTGAACTCGGATGCACTGGCCAGGTAGACAAGAAAAGCCCCGTGAACGTTTGAATTTCATTTCCTGTTTGCCCAGCGTGGAGCGCTGATCAGCACAGGTGACTATGCAGTCCCAGAATCAAAAAAGAGCTCCAGCATGGACTGTTCGGGAGATACTGAAGCTGATCTCTGTATGGGGAGATGAATCTGTTTTATCAAAACTCCGTTCCAAAAGACGAAATACCAAAACATTTGAAAAAATCTCCAAGGCTATGATGGACAGAGGCCAAAATAGAGACTCAACGCAGTGCTGAAACTTAAGGAACTGAGACAAGCGTACCAGAAAGTCAAAGAATGAAATGGACGCTCATGGAGGGAGGGGCGACTGAGGATTGTAGCTATCCCACAGTTCCCGCACTCCTCAAAAACCATTTGAATTCTTGGCTGATTTCCCAAAGCCTGAAGGGTCAAAAACATTGTCGCGGGTTGTTCAGAGTATATGTCGTTCCCCCGGCTCCTGCCCCCATGAAAGCAAAGGGAAAAAAATCCTCTCTCACCTTCTTTCAGTGTCACTGTATGTCTACTGGATGCTGCTGGCAGATGTGGTGCTGGAGCACTACACAGCAGCATCCCCTTCCCTTCCCTTTGCCGACGGCAGACGGTACACCCCAGGGGAATTGCTCAGACTTGCTTGGAGAGACGCAGTGTTGCTCACCTGACTCTGAAGGGGGAGCAAAGCCAAGAGGGAAGAAAGGACATGATAAAAGCAGAGACATTTGCCATGCTTTGTCTCTCTCTTCCATCTACATCTACAGACACCCCCACACCAAGCAACTGAAGCGCTGACGAAATGGGAGAGCATTTTGCTTTTATTTCACAAAAACAACGAGGAGTCCGGTGACACCTTAAGGACTAACAGATTTATTTGGACACAAGCTTTCGTGTGTAAAAAGCCCTCTTCTTCAGATGCATGGAGTGAAAATTGCAGATAGAGGCATAAATATATATTGGAACATGATGTAAAGGGAGTTACCATACAAGGGGAGAACCAGTGTTGAAGACTAATTCAGTCAGGGTGGATGTGGCTCTCTCCAAGTAATTGACAGGGAGGTGTCAATATCAAGAGAGGGAAAATTGCTTTTGTAGTGAGCCAGTCACCCCCAGTCCCTCTTCAAGCTCAAATTAATGGTGTTAAGTTTGCAGATCAGTTGTAACTCTGCAATTTCTCTTTGAAGTCTGTTTTTGAAGTTTTTTGAATGGCTTCTTTTAAATGGCTACTTTGAATGGCTACGTTTAATTGTGTTATTGAATATGAACATGTAAACGTGTTATGGAAATCCCATGTGGTCTAGTGGTTAGGATTCTTGGCTTTCACCCAGACAGCCTGGGTTCAACTCCCCACACAGGAACAATGCAAAGCTTCTCCTTGGAGGGGAGACAGGAAACAAAAAGAATCGGAAGGGATCCTGCCAGCAGCAGAGCTGGATAGAGTTGGGAGCAGTACTGGATTTGACATGGTGCCATAGTGCTAGGCCCAGGCTCTGAAGGGACCTGTAACAGTAACTTCCTCCCCTCTGCAGAAAGGGAGCCTCAAAGCAGTCTGGATTCAATAGGGGAGCTGAGACCCCATAGGGCCCTGGGAGCTGTAGTTCCTTGCCCAGCTCCCTGCCTTGGAGCAGAGAAAGAACATTTCCCAGCATTCCCTTGGCTGTTATCAACAGCAAAGGGAGGGGGGAAGCTGTGAGACTCCATGCGCTGCAGCTTGCTGTGGCTGGGGGGCTGGCTGCTAGAAGGGGGTGCTACCTGTGAATAGGGAAGAGGTGTGACCAAGGAGTAGAAGGCTCTGGCCCAGGTAGCACCCTCAGAAGACTTCCCCAGACAGGCTGAGGGATGCTGGTGTGACCTCGCCTGGCAGCCCCAAAAGATGGAACTGGGTGGACTAACTGGACAGGGCCCCTCTCTATCTGAAGCTGGGCAAGGGAGGTATGTGGATCCCACCAGAAGGTAAAATGGTAAGTAAGGAAGGGGAGGCTTTACTGGACCTGGACAGCTTCAGATACAGGACAGGAGGATTTCCACTTCTGAGCCATGGAAATAGAAATTGACTTATCCTTTCCAGATGTAATATTGCACTGGCAAATTCCCCATAGAAACAAAGAATGGAACAAAAGAAAAATAAAGGCACCTCAACTTTCCTCATTTATGTAGGACAGTCTTATTAGATGGATCCAGACATCTTCCAATCACAGAAGCTGATAATTGTTCCACTTTACTGCAGTTCTGTAACCATGCAGGAACCTAGAGGAGGAAAGTGCCTAACTCCAGAGTCTGCAGCTGCCTAGGGCCAGTGCTGAGGATTTAGAGTCCCTAGTGCTGCCCTTGCAAGGTTCAAGCATGCTCAGCCTTGGCATTGCCTCCGCTCCTGCAGCTAGTAGCTGCAGCTGTCTAAGGCTGGCCTCTGGCAGTTGCCCCATGGCTGTAGCTAGAGAAACTACAAGTGGCTCTATGACTCCTGGGGCCATTAAGCTAGAGCACCTAAAGACACTGGAGTTAACCTCAAGGAACAGAGGTCACCAGTAGGAAAGGAATGTCGAGGGAGCAGGGAAGGCGGGAGCAGGTCAGGCTTGCAGAGGGAGCTTCCAGCTGGTTGGGAGCATGTCCAAAGTAGAAAGGAAACAAATATGGGGAGAGGTGGTGGTGACCAGGTAGCAGACTAGCATGTAGATGGGAGCAGAGAGAGAGACGCTGGTGTCTTCAGATTCCCAAGGGCAAAGTCCTCACTTTGGGGAAATGGTGTTTGCAGGTGGCTTGCTCACATGGCAGGATGCGGGCTGAGGGAGGGATCTGTCAGAACTGATCAGGTGTCTGCTGGCTTTAGGACTTTGAGCTGAGACTAGGACCACATGCAGTGACTGGTGACATGGGGGGGTACTGGAGACATGGATAGAGAAGGTCTGAATGAGGAAAGAGATAAATCTGTGGGGAGTTTCCTTGGTCACTATGAAAGTTCTGCTCACTGTGGACACTGGTAAACCCACATGGGTGTACAGCTCAATAAGAAAACCCGCGGGCTGAGGGAGCTGTGTATGGCAATGCATATAGTCATGGAGAGGTGTGTGATCCAAATGAAAAATGTCTCTGAGGTTCAGTACCGGCTATACGAAGGCACCAATGGCACTGCCCCAGCAGGCCCACACTCGGAGCCCACAGTGACTACACTGGGGCCCACAAATATGTTTGATGCCAGGGCCAACAAAAGGTTTATCCAGCCCTGACTGCCTGAGCACTATTTCAGCCTCACATTTTTGGGTTTAACTCCCACAGTGAGAGCTGCAGAGCACTCCCCCGCAACACACACGCACACACTCGTCCTGGTGTTGGGAGGGGAACAGGAGAAAGGACAAAAGAAGAGATGAAGAGAAAGGAGGGAGGGACAGGTGGATGGAGGAAACGGTGAAACACAAAGGACAAACCCAAATGCCCCCATGATTCTAAGGGACAAAATCCCAGGTGCGCAATAAAATTCTGCCTCCTTAAGCTCATGTTTTCCATGCCTAGAATTCAACTCTCACCAGATGGATCAGACTGAACAGGTTTCACACCTCCAGGAGGCTCTTACCTTCTAAACAGGGAGGGCTGTTTTCTAGTAAAATCACTACAAGGGAAGGAGAAAACTGGAAAGAGGTTTCTCCTGGCGCTCACGTCCGTGAACCCGAATACTCTCTCAGTCCTCAGACAGAGACCTGGAGAAGGAGACTTGCTGAAGCAAAGCCACAGGGGTCTCTGAGGTTTCCCTAGCCCTTGGCCCCTGACTGATGTCAGGATCTCTCTGTGAGGTCACCACCTGCTCACCAGTAGTCTTTGACCAATAGTGTGAGGTCCTGCAAAAGGCCTTTGTGATGTCACTGCCACACCCCGCCCTTGCTGTGCCAATGTCCTGCCCCTGGCCAGGCACTTTGGAGCTTTGAGCTACTCCCTGTGGATCACCTCACTCAAGGAGCTTTTCTATAGAGCATCCTCAGATGTCTAAGCACACGAGTGCCATGGCAATGAACTGACACACATGGCACCAAGAGGAGATCATTAGTAGGCTAACTTATAGGAGAAGGACACCCCAGCATTAGTAGGGGAGAAATCCCTACTGAACATGCATTACACCTAGCAGCCCCTGCGTGGGGTCGGGCGGGGGCTGCGGAGGGGGGAGACCTGGGAAAGGGATGGATGGAAAATGTCTGTGCAGCCGGGACATGGCCGGGGGGCGAGGGGAGAAGAGCAGGTGACCCCTGAGGAGCGGGGAGAAAAAGGGAGGGCTGAGATCCCCTCGGAATTACCACTGTCCCCTCCGTGGAGACCCCCCTCCTCTCCTGTCCTGCCCCCTTTCTCCCTAGAGAGCAACAAGCAACATCCAGGCTGACACCCCCTTCCCTCAAACCCCTGAGAAGTTCCCTGTTCCCCTCCCCCCATTGTGCCCCATTTTCTCTCCCCTTTGCCAATGGCCAGTTCAGATCTCAGGTTTTGGGTGTTTCCCCCGATTTTCATCTGCAGTGATTTGTCCTTGTGTAGGTGGGAAATGGTTCCCCCGAGTGATTTCTGAACTGGGCAGAGGCTGGGGGGGGCCTGAGACAGGGACACCTCTGGGCTGTGCTGGGGGGGGCCACTCTCTGCTGGCAACAGGGCGTGGGAAGGGCCAGGAAGGGGAGGGGGGAGCAAGTGTCCCCCATAGAGAGGGTCCAGCCCCAGGCTGCTACCAGTAGCACATTCCTATCCTGGCCGGGGTGGGGGGCTTTCTCCAGCTGGGACCTGCCCCCTAGGCAGCCCCAGGCTCTGACCGCACCAGCCCCGCCTGGAGCCCCCAGTGAGTGAGAGACCCCGGAGGGGGAGGGGGAGGGAGCACTGGGCCCTGACAGGAAAGTGACTCTCTCCCCTCAGATCTTGGTGTTTTCCTCTCATGTTATCAAATATGCAGTTTGTCACACAATTTCTTTGCAAATCTCAAAGATTCAAATAAAATAACCTAAACATTTGCCCCACTTCTGTCTAGTTGTCTATTTCTAATTGAATATGCCCTGAGATTTTCCTGTCTCTAATTATAAAATAATAAGAAAATCTCAGATTTACACCTTTTCTCAGATTATTGAACACAAAATGTTTGCTAATGTTGCCCATTTCCTCTTTATTCATTTATCAAGTATTCATGTGAAACACTCAGATTTTACCTCCTATCAACAACTGATATAAAATCCCTCTGATTTTCCACTTTCCTCTCTATAATTTGCAATATGGATCCAAAATCTCTGATTTCCACCCTTTGTCTTTCATTTCTGAACACTGATCTGAAAGCTCAGGTTTTCCCTCTGTGTCATTATCAAATGTCAATTAACAATCCTCTCAAGTTTTGTGCTGTTCCTTATGTTTCTAAATCCCCAAAACTTCTTCCTTTGGGGGAACCTGTTGCCCTGAGTCGCTCTCCATTCTGGATGTTGCAGGGGATTAAATTTCCCAGTGATTGTCTTTCCCCTCTCCTTTGAGGATCATTTGTTTCCTCTTTTAGCTCTGTTAGATATTTGCCAAAGAAAGAGACCACCCTGATATTTAATACACATCAAAGCCAGAGGCCTCCCCCTGTTTGGGGATCAGTGGTTCGCAGCTGGTAGTGGGAGAGTTGGCTGGCCCCTTTTCTTTTCTCCAGCTGGCACAGGATGAGGGGGTCACTCTGAGTGCAGCATGTCTTGAGAAGTATCCCAAACCACAAGACAAATGGTCTCTGTGAAGGGTTGCTTCCCACAGTGCTAAGATGAAGCCACCTCTGGCAGGATCCATGGTGGCTACTATTTGCTAGTGACAGACCACGGAAATTTCTTACCTATTTTGCCCCTCCATGCCAGGCCTGCACAACATACGGCCCACGGGCAACGTGCGGCCCGTGAAGTCTCACTGTGCGTCCCGCAGCCGGGAATCAAAGGGCTCTGGGTTGCCCGTAGCCGCGGGGAATCCAAACCCCTTTAAAGTTCAGCCGTGTCCGGGATTCAAAAGGTTCTGAGCTGCCCGCAGCCGCAGGGAGCCCAGAGCTCTTTAAATCTCAGTCGCGGCCAGGATTTATAGGGCTCTGGGCAGGCGGGCGGGGAGCTCAGAGCTCTTTAAATCCCAGCCACCAGGGCCGGCTTTAGGCCAATTTAACCAATTCCCTTGAATCGGCCTCGCTCCTAAGAGGACCCCGCACCCAAGCCCCAGTACCAGCAAAAGCCAGTGCGCTGTACCAGGGTGGCCCAGTTTCCCCAGGGGGCAATTTAAAAGGCCTGGGGCTCCCAGCAGGGGCTGGAACCCCAGGCCCTTTAAATTACCACTAGAGCCTTGCTGCTGGAGACCTGAGGTATGGCTGCGGGGTTCTGGGGGCTATTTAAAAAGTCCAGGACTCCCATTGCTTCTACCTCCCCTGCCCTTTAAATAGCCAGTGGAGCCCTGCCGCTTCCCCAGTGTTCCCGCGACTATTTACAGAGCTGGGGTAGTGGAAGCAGGGGCGCCCCGGGCCCTTGAAATAGCCCCCAAGTCCCAGGCTGCTGCTGCTACCCTAGTGGGAGAGGGGGGAGGAGGAGGAGGAGGAGGAGGAGAAGAAAAAGGCACTCACCATAGAGGATGGGCTGTACCCCCTGTACCTGCACCCCCTGCAATGCCTGCAGCCAGCCCGTCCCCAGCCAGCCACTGCTGCACCCCCTGCCCGCACCAGCCCCGCACCTCCTGCCCTGCTTGCACCAGTTCCTGCCTGCAGCCTACCCATCTCCAGCCAGCCCCACACCCCCTGCCTTGCCTTCAGCCCTGCACCAACCCGTCTCCAGCCAACCCCTGCCGCACCCCGCTGCCTGAAGCCAGCCAGTCCCGCACTCCTTTGTCTCCAGCCCTGCCAACCCATGCCGCACTCTCCCTGTGGCCCTGTCTGAAGCCAGCCAGCCCACCCTACACCTCTTGTCTCCAGCCTGCCCCACACCCCTTGCCCAGTCTGCAGCCAGACCCTACCTCTCGCATCCTCCCCCTCTCCCACCTCCAGCCAGCCCCATGTTCACTGGTGCCCTGCAGTTCCGAGGGAAGTAACCCTGCACACCTGCTTCAATGAGATGGGCAGGGAGCAGCTGGGACCCACACATGTGCACTCTAGCACACCCTAAGGGAGTGGCAGAGCTCATTTCTAGTTCAGATCCATCTTTTTAAAAGAGAACTTTTAGGTAGGGTTAACATACATCTGTACTTTCCCGGACATGTCAGGCTTTTTGGTTCTTATATCGCCATCTGGGAGGAAAATACGGATGTATGGTAACCCTACTGGTACAAAAAATACATACTGTGGCAGAACTTTTTATAGGGAACCGGTTGTTAAGAACTGAAAGGCTTTTTTTTCCCCAATCATCCCTGCAGGGCCCCACCAAAAATGTTCAAATTGGGCCCCGCACTTCCTAAAGCCGGCCTGCCAGCCACGGCCGGGATTCAAAGGGCTCTGGGCTGCTCACAGAGATTCCCGGCCGCAGCTGAGGTTTAAAGGTCTCAGGGCTCCCCACTGCCACGGGCAGCCCAGAGCCCTTTGAATCCCGGCAGCAGCTGAGATTTAAAGGGCTCAGGGATCCCTGTGGCTGCAGGCAGCACAGAGCCCTTTGAATCCTGGCGGCAGCTCCAGGGGATGGAGTGAGGCTGGGATTTCAAGGGCTCAGGCTCCCCTCAGCAGCAGGAGCTCTGGGACCTTTAAATCCCTGCCCCAGCCCTGAAAAGCTCCGGGTTCCCCCAGTCGTCAGAGCCCCAGGCCCTTTAATTTGACCCTGAGGGCTCCCAGCCACCTCTTTGGCTGGGAGTCCCTGGTTGATTTAACATCAAGTAACACCTCCCCACCACCAACCTTCCTTTTTGACCCACAGCTGTTTTGGTGAGGCGGCGCTGGGGAAGGAGGGTTTGTTTCTGCAGGGCTGGGCGAGGTGTTTCCGCCAGGCTGGGAGGTCCTGAGTGGGGGGTGTTTCCGCAGGGCCGGGGGGTTTCGGTCCTCAGCTGTTTTCTTTGGAGTATTGTGGCCCTCGCTGTTTTACTCAAAGTACTGTACAGGAACTTTTCAGGGGGATTAAGGCAAAATGCCACATTTATTAGTAATACAGGTATCAATTAATACTCTATGATATGCACATGAGATATATATCACAGTCATGCATTCACGCACACACACAGACATAAACACACTCCGTCTTGCTGTTGTTACCAACTAGTTGCTCCCCTTAACTGCACTGGCCAGGTGAGTTAGATGGGGGAGGGGTGGAGCCGGGCTTCTACCGATCCAAATCGATGGTCCGATGGTGACAAGACGAGATCCGGGGTCCTTCTGCAAGACACCTCGCATTTATAGCAGCTTCCCTCTTATGCAAATCTAGACCAGATTCAAAATCTGGGTCTGCGTCTGTTGGTCTTTGTGCTGCTTTTCTCTGGGTGTTGTCCCAATGCTGCTCAAAGAGGGTGTTTTCTAAAGAAGGTGCTTGCTTCTAATCCCTGAAGCCATCAATATGTCTGCTCTTCTTTATTGGGCCCACTTGACAAGTTGTATTGTCCTTTGCTCTGGCTCCCATTCCCTCTTCAACTGTTGTAGCTGTCTGGAGGTGGGTGTCTTCCAAGCCTCACTCATTCACACCTCATTCAGTCAATAGAGCAATTGATTACAGAGTGCGGGGGAAGATCTTATTCTACTTCTAGCAAAAAGGCACATGTTTTCTTTTACTTTAACTATACTATCCTTAGGGGCTATAACATTTGATACAAAGTTTTCTACCAATTTTCTGTATAGGGATCTAATACAAAGTTGTATGAAAATAGAGAGGCACAATGCCAAGTCACATGAATTACAAAATAATATCATGCCAGATGCAATGTCATAAAGATAAAGATACTTAATACAAAAGAACACAATGCAACGTTATAAAGATTTATAGAGATAGTTAATACAGAGATTTCTCTACATCACCACTTTACGAGTTGTGCAGGCCTGCTTACGGCATTCGCGGGGCTTCTTGCTCGTGTGGATTCTCTGATGCCCAATAAGGTGCGAGCTGTGACTGAAAGTTTTCCCGCACTCATTGCATTCACAGGGCCTCTCCCCTGTGTGGATTCTCTGATGTTGAGAAAGGCCTGATCTGTAAGTGAAGTTTTTCCCACACTCAGCACATGTATTTTTTTTGCTTTTCCCTGCAGATTTCCTGCTGTATTCTGGTTTCCTTAAGGCCCTTCTGAGTTCCCTGACAGGAAATAAATTTATCCATTTTCTCCCCTGGCTGGTTTCCCTGCTCTTTTTCTGGTCTGTGCTGAACCTCACACGTCATTGCATCACCTGCTGTGATAGAGACAGAAACCTCAAACAGGGATGGAAAGGGGAAGGCCAAACCAAAACAAGTGCTGGAGAGAGGACAAATAAAAATCAGGAACTCAGCTCCCCCCAACAGGAGAGAGGAGGGGATCAATTCAGCCTTCACATCCCATCCAACTTCACAGGGGGAAGGGAGAAAGCTACTGCCCGGTGTCTGCTAGCATCTATAGGAAGCCTTGAGCTATATTTACCCTGCGGATGCGACCCCTGCTATGGACAATAATGAACTGAGAGACTTCCCAAGAGCTTTGTAGGGCATCCTAGATGTTTCCTTCAGGCACTTACAGATTCTGAGTTGGTTTAATGTTTCCTCATCTGTGCGGGGAGATCTCAGGATCTCTCTTTCCTCTGAACCCTGGAGCTCTGGGACCCATGGCTCTTCCCCTTGTTCCAGCTGGGAGATCATATCACGTTGGAAAACCAGAAACTCCGCTCAGATGAAAGAAAACAAAGGAGTTCAGTTGATTTCATACTACTTGATCATCAAAAACATTCTGTTAATTTATCTTCAGTGCTTAGTGTGACCTAGTGTGCCTGGGGCAGTCCTCACTGAAAATGCCAAGGTCAGAGCAGGCTGAAAAAGGGAGAGCAGATGCTCCCCATACTGGCGGTTAACACTGAAGTTAAACTTACTGACCAGTCACAAACTGTGCTTCTGATCCCACACACTGGTTAACGAGACTCTGAAAAAAGAAATCACACGGCCCCCTTTATTGCATGACAGTTCTCTGACTCCTAATCAGCAACTAGGTCCCGTAAAGTGAGAGGTTATTTCAAAACTCTGCTCACTGTGATACAGCATGGCCGGAGGGCAGCAGGAGAGTGATCCTAATTGGATCCAGGAAGTGGGTGGGTAGAAGGTTAACCACATTACCCAGGTTTGGATCTCATCCAAAATACCATGCTGCCAGCCAATCCTTTAGCAGTTAAACTAAATGTTTAGAAGAAAGAACAAATGAAAGAATGAAGTTAAATTCCATCCTTCCAGACAATTCTTTAGCATCTAAACTAAAGGTTTAAAAGAAAGAAAGACAGAAAGAATTTAAATGGAAAAGCAGTCAGATACATTCCAAAATGGATATATCAGGTTCTAAGCAGTATTGGTGAGTTGCTGGCTTGAAAGTCTGTCTGGAACGCATTCACAGCTTGGATGGGTCATTCAGTCCTTTGTTCCAGGGTTCAGTTTGTAGAGAAGTTGCTCCAGAGGTAGGAAGGGGGATTGAAGACAAGATGGAGATGATGCAGCTGCGCTTTATATTCCTTTTGCCATGTGGCTTGTACTTCCTGTGTCTCAAACACAAGCTTCACAGCACATGGCATGGAAAAGCTTTTGAGGTTTCATTACACAGGCAAACCCCGGCACGTCTTGCTGACTCAATAGGTGTATCCTCTTGGTCCATAGGTTCATTGTACAGCTGATGACCCTCAATGGGCCATCAAACATGCTAGGCAATGTTGATGCCAATATGTCTGGGGGTGTCACCCGGAAAAACTGCACAGCTCTGGAAATACAGATATACCTTACATATCTGTAACTCACAATACAAAGGTGATAGAAACATAGAAACAAAATTATCATACTTGGCAAATCATAACATTTTCACTGACACTTTATATGGCATACCTAGCATGATTCATTGCAATTTTATCAGATTATATTATTTTATTATTAATACCAAAGTATCTCACAATTTCATGCAGTCTCACACGTGCTAAACTAGTGAATTCCCAGGACCAGTTCCCCAGGTCCTTGAAGATGCCAAACATTGTGCTTATGAGGGATTGAAATACCCACATATCTGCTGGGAACACACACACAGACACTGTGTCAATCTGTACCCCTGTGTTCACTCTTCTAGAAAATTATGATCAATTTTGTACCCAGTATGGCTTGTGAGGTATCATTAGAAAACGCATAACCTACTGAATATTATCCTTCTGTTAAAATGTGTAGTAACACTGTATGTAAAATTGTGAGATTTTACAGTATGATATTACTGAAAAAGTTACAGTTCTGGGGAACACCCACAGACCAGTTCCTCAGAGACAGCAAGGCAAACAGCTGGTCAAACAGCCATTCTCCTGCAGGGGGAAGGTGTGAAGACATTAAGGGCTGGTCTACACTACGGGGGGAAATCGATCTTAGATACGCAAATTCAGCTACGTGAATAACGTAACTGAAGTCGAATATCTAAGATCGGATTACTCACCCATCCTCACCGCGCGGGATCGATGTCCGTGGCTCCCCTTGTCAAATCAGCAACTCTGTTGGGGTTGGTGTTGTTCCGGAATCGATATAAGCGCGCTCGGGGATCGATATATGGCGTCTAGATGAGACGCCATATATCGATCCCCGAGCAATCGATTTTAACCCGCCGATAAGGTGGGTAGTCTAGATGTAGCCTTACATTCCATCACAGGGACCTATTGAGGCTGTTGTGGAAAACGACCACAGGATTAATATTTGAATCAGCTCAGCCTGAGGCTCTTTTCTTGGTTACAAGCACGCAGGGGGCGACAGCTATTGGAATACTGTTCCCGAGCTAAAAATCACACAAGCCTTTTACAGCTTAAAACCACAAACAATGACACATACGTTGCACGTTAATTTCCTTATTTGGAATATATTGCAAAATATGATGCAGGTCAAAAGCAAGCTGAACAATCAGTTTTCCATATTTGGCCTTTCCTGTTATCTTTATTACGCCTGGTGATATGGGAGCAAGACTCTCCATGTCTCAAGAAATGTCACTACCAACCTAGGCCATTTTCACATGCTGGGGTGCAATCCAGATCAGCGAGGAGTTGTGTCATCTGTAATCCTGGGTGAGATTCAGTGTTCTGCTGCTGGAGCTCCCCTATCTGGATACTCCCAGCCAGCGTTCAAGGACGCACTGAGTGTCTGTATGATAAGTAACCCTGGACTGGCAGCTCTGACTCCAGCCGCCTGCTTGTTACACCCCAAGCACATTCTGGTTTGGGTAGAGAAGGCTCGGGGTTTGAGAGAAGGCTGGGGGTAGGAAGCTTCTGTTCATTATGCTGGACCTAACCCCAGTTTTACTTGAGTAAAGAGGAGATATTTGACATTGTGTGATGCTGCTCCTGTGCTCTGTTCCCAAAGTGTTCTGCAGCAGAGGAGGGTCTCTGGTAGTATGTATGTTACTGGCCTACTGGGGTGATGCTGAAACAGGACAGGGTACAGATGGCATTGTGGGGGTGGCATGAACATTCACTCTTCATTTCCCCTTCCAAGAACAGAAGGGACAGGAATCCTTACCCAGCAAGACCATCGTCTCATAGTTCCCCTGCATGACATCTCAGTAGAGGGCTCTCTGAGTGGGGCCAGCAGAGTCCCCTCTTCCCTGGAGAAATACACAGACACCTCCTGGAAGGTCACCGGCCCCTGAAAGAGCAGGAGTCCAATACTCAGTACCTGCTGACCCACTCACAACCCCACTATTCACGGAACAGCAGCACCAGGGAAATGGAAGCTCCGGGAGGCACATGTTAACAGAGTCCCACCCCACCTTGCTTACAGCAGCCAGGAGGCATCAGAGGGTAGAAAGAGATAACCTTTGTGTCTCCCATCTGACAGACAGAAGCAGGGTCTTCACATTTATCACATAGCTACTAGCCAGAGCTTAATATAGGAGATGGGGCTGTCTCTGGACCCTGATAGTGGCTCCCTGGTAGGAATCCAAGCACTCTCCAAATAAAATATATGGAAGAAAGGGGAAGTCAATCATAAAGAATAGAAGTTAGAAGGTCAGAATTGTAGTGCCCATTAACAAAGGTTTAGAGAAAATAGAGCCTATCAAACTAACGGGATATCCTTATTGGATGAGATCAAAAGTTTGGTTGCAGCTAATAGTATTGATGTAATATACCTAAACTTCCGTAAGGGACATGACTTGATTAGCACAATATTTTTACCAAAAAAATCTAGAATGATACAAAATAAACACGGCATACATTAAATAGATTAAAAACTCTGATAGTAAATGGGAAACCATGATCGAGTGGATTTCTTTCTAGCAGGTTCCTGCAGGGATTGGTTCTTGGCCCTGTGCTATTTAACATTCTTATCCATGACTTAGAAGAGAGTACAAAATCATCACTGATAAAGTTTACAGTTGCCACAAAGATTGGGGTTGGTGGTAATTAATGAAATGTCAGTAGATTCAGGCTCCATCACTGAGAGTCTGGGAAGTTGTCCCAGCCCTGGCTGGAGGGTTATTTCCTGTTCCACAAAGAGGGGAAGTTCCATTCCCAACTCCTGTGCCTTGAAATTAGGACCTATCTGACACTACACCCCTATATTCATCATAGTGGTATGATTATAATATGATTAGGACATAATTATGATCTATTTTGTAGAAGATGCATCATGTGTGGTGTCACTGGAAAAGTTCTGATTTGCTGAATATGATTCTCCTATTTGTGTGCACATATCATGTTCGTATCTGCAGTTATGGATATTGACTCTGGATCTGTATTTCAAATGTGCTTACTCTGGGTAACACCCACAATGAGCCTTTCAGGTACAACAATGAATAAGCCAGACAGTGCTGATGGCTCAACAAAGACAATGGACTGTGGAAGAGCTTAGCCTTCCTGTGAATGTTTCAGCCAGCCTATGAGTCATGGCTACTATGACTCAGCAGTGCCTGTGACCAGACCACATGACACTAAACTCCATTTTAGTACCTGTATTTTTCCACAAACTGGACTAGGAACTGAGTTTGGAACAAAAGGTTCCCACCATATGGAAAAGCTACATAAGGTGGGGTGTGACATCATCTCTTGGCCTCATTCTCCACACAAGAGAACTTCTGGAAACACCTGAGAAACAAAAACGGATGTGGGGGAAGTGCTGCTCCCAGGATCAAGAGATTTCTAGCTTGTGTATGGAAACTTGGGGGACTGCTTGTACCATCAGTCAGGGTGAGAAATTGCTAATTCAAATTCTATCCATCTAGTATGTTAGGCTTAGTCTGAGTTTTGGTTATTTGCTAAATAATCTGCTTTGATCTGTTTGTTATCACTTATAATCACTTAATCTATCTTTCTGCAGTTAATAAACTTGTTTGATGCTTTATCTTAACCAGCGTATTTTGAGTGAAGTGTCTGGGGAAAATCTCAGCTTGTTGTGCACATCTGTCCCATATCGAGGGGAAGGGGAACTACATTAATGAGCTTGCATTATAGAGATCCCTGTGCACTATAAGATGGTATCATTCTGGATTTATACTACAGCAAGTGTGCAAGGTTGGGGAGTGGGAAATTGGCTCTTGTCTTCTATCTGTCCTTGAGTGGCTTAGGTAACGCACTCAGGTAGCTTAGTTGGCTGCATGGCGCCACCTGCTGTTGTGTTGGGTGATAACAGGCCCTGGAGAGGCTGGCGAAATCTCCAGAAAAGCAGTGTGAGAAGGGCCAGCCCAGCGTGAGCGTTAGAGGACACAGCAGTTCCCAGAAGATCCACAAACTGCCTCCTGGGGGTGACAACCCATCACGCCCTACACTACACACGTCTCAGCAGGTTTCTCACATGCTGTCCCCTCCCTTTCTCCACCCGAGATATTTCCTGCTTCCCACCACCTCTAGCAATTCCCACCCTCTTACGCATTTACTCCTCCTCAACCTCCAAGCAGAGCCCGCCACCCTGATAATCTCTTACCTGAGCCAGCTCCATTGCAGCCATTTCCTTGCCCCTGGGAGGACGAGATGATCTGCAGCGAAACATGGATGTTATTCTCTGGCCTGCTGGGGTGAAAAGGGCAAGGTGTGAGAATTCATACTAGGCTTTTGTCCATTCCCCAAGCCGATTCCCCCCAGCTTTTCCCCTGCTAATGCACATTCTAGGTTCTAGCACACTGTGAAGCACAGAGTGACCTTATTCCAGTACAGGCCTAGCCCCCTCCCACCAGGGTGTAACCCTCTGACACATGGGGAAACCCTCCCAGTAACAGTCTCTCTCTTACACGTATCAAGTTTGCGGACAACACCAAGCTGGGAGGGGTTGTAAGTGCTTTGGAGGATTGGATTAAAATTCAAAAAGATCTCGACAAACGGGAGAAATGATCTGAAGTAAATAGGATCAAATTCAGTAGAGACAAGTGCAAAGTACTCCACGTTGGAAGGAAGAATCGGAGGCCAGAGAAGAGCAGAAACAAAGGAGTCACTTTGGGGGATTCTCCCTGTCATTGTCCCCAAGGCAGCTGTCTCAGGTTTACAAAGGTGTTTCATGTTCCAGCCTTTATACAGTCTCTCCTGGGAGTGCCCTTTTCATGGACTGGGCCTAGTTTTAGTTTTTGGTAGTTAACAATCTTGGTTTATTGTTCATCTAACCAGTATGTGTGGATTGAAGTGTGTTGGAAACTCTGTTTGGGATAACAAGCTGGTGCATGTCATTTTCCGCTGATGAAATGACAGACTTCATATGAGCTTGGGTCGTTCAGTAGCGTGCTGGACAGTGCAAGATGCACATTTCTGGGGGAAAGTTGGGCACTTGAGAATTTGCTGGTTTTCTCCTGAGGTGTAATTCATGAGTGGCTGTCTAGCAGCACCCAATACTGTGTAGCTGGGAGTGAGTTACATGCTGGAGACTGTGTGTTAATTGGCCAAGAGGGGCTGTTCTCGCGGGAAAACAGTGGAAAAGGCACCCCATGCTGGAGGACTGAGGGGACAGCTATTTAACAGTCCAGATAGTACTCTGAGTAACATCACAGACACTCATTATGACGGAGCCTCTTACAACACAGAGAAAGTAAATCCATGTCCCAGAAATCGAAGACTCCAGACAGAGGGCAATTGTCCCTGGCACTGCTTCTTGCTGACAGAGAGGTTCAGAGACAGTGCGAGAATCCTGGGGATGCTCGGAATAGGAAGCATGGGCTGGCGGGGTTCGGTGGAGAAAGGGAACAAGAAGGGCAGGGATATTACTGAATCCAGGATCTCAGCAGTACTAGATGACAGGATAGCACATAGTGCAGCCCATTGGAAAACACAATCCCAACTATACATACAAAATGATGGGGTCTAAATTAGTTGTTTCCACTCAAGAGATGGATCTTGGAGTCACTGTGGATAGTTCTCTGAAGACATCCACTCAATGCGCAGCAGCAGTGAAAAAAAGTGAACAATGTAGGAAATAATTAAGAAAGTGATAGATATGACAGAATACCTCATAGATCATATTTGTAAAAACAGCAAATAAATCCATGATACACCCACATCTTGAATACTGCATGCACATGTCACCCCATCTCAAAAATAGATATATTGGAATTGGAAAAGGTTCAGAAAAGGGCAACAAAAATGATTAGGGGTATGGGACAGTTATGCCATATCTAACCCCCAGTTTCACTTGAGCAAACAGGAGATATTTGACACTGTGCAATACGGCTCCTGTGCTCTGTTCCCAAAGTGTTCTGCAGCAGAGGAGGGTCTCTGGTATTATGTGTGTCACTGGCCTATTGGGGTGATGCTGAAACAGGACAGGGTACAGATGACATTGTGGGGGTGGCGTGAACCTTCACTCTTCATTTCCCCTTCCAAGAACAGAAGGGACAGGAACCCTTACCCAGCGAGGTCACAGTCTCATAGTTCTCCTGCATGACATCCCAGTAGAGGGCTCTCTGAGTGGGGTCCAGCAGAGCCCACTCTTCCCTGGTGAAATACATAGCCATCTCCTTGAAGGTCACCAGCCCCTGAAAGAGTAAGAGTCCAACACTGAGGACTTGCTGCCCCACTCACAGCCCCACTATTTGTGGCAGAGAAGAGTGAATCAAATGGAAGCTCTGGGTGGATCATTGTCAGGAGAGTCCCACCTCGACCTGGCTCAGAGTATCCAGCAAATGCCAGGGTGAGGGGATGAAGAGAGAGCCCCTTATCTCTCCCAGCATATCCATCATCCCCCTACTAGCCACTGACTGATACAGGAGATGGAGCCCCTAGAAGCGTCCAGGGAGAGCTCGCTGGTAGGATGCCCAACACCCTCCTCATTGTGAGGAGCGGGATATGAAGGGAGAGGCAGCTCCAATAAGCCTGACTCATGGGTGTCCCCTTTATATCTCACAGCAACTGATGGTTAATGTGGTCAGGCTCCAGCACTAGGAGTCTGGTCAGTTTGACTAGCTCCATGTAGGTGGGTTATTTTCTCTCTTCACAAATTAGGGCATTTCCACCTCCAAACCTCCTGGGTCTGTTCCTAGAATCTAGGCCACTTAGTAAATAACTCCAAGCAGGTCTGCCACACCCTGGCCTCCTCCTTTCCCCACGCTGTGAATTTCCTGCCCCGCTCCAACCTCCAAACCAGACTCTGCAAACCTTCCCACCTCTGGTGTATTTGCTCTCCCTTTCCTCCAGCAGGAACCCACCAGCAACCTCCCGATAATCTCTACCTGGACTGACTCCACTGCAGCCATTTCTCTTCCCTGTCCCACGCCAGGCTGGGATGAGCTGGAGCAAAACATTCTGCAGCCTGTCTGGGGGAGAAGGGCAGTTGTGGGCGTTTCACAACGGGTTTTAGTTAATTTCACATCACAATTCCTCCAGGCCCTTTCCCTGCAGACAGACACCCTAGATTCTGTCATGCTGGGAAATGCTCAATCTTTTTATTACAATTTAGACCTGGCCCCTCCTGCCAGGCTAAGTCCACAGACACATTTTTAACCTCCCTTCTCTCTCCCCTCACCCCTTCTCTGAACACAAGGCTAGAAAAGAGCAGAACCAAAGGAGTCACTGTGGGGGATTCCCTCAGACACTGACCCCACGGCAGCCACACCCCAGCAGGGGGAATATGGAGTCAGGAACTGGCTTTTGCTCTGTCTGATCCTTGTTTTGTTCACTGGAAAGTGGTTCTGCCCCAGGATGCAGCAATACATGTGTCTGGGTGGACTAGAGAGCTGGAAATCTCTCCCTCACATTCATTTCTCCCACTGCCCCTTTCAGTCTCTCCTTCCCCTGTCCTCTCTCCCTGCCCCTCTGGCTGGGACAGTCCCATTCCTGGGGGCTTTGCTCTCCCATGGCTGGATTTCCTCCTGGTTCAATCGCTAATGGGAGGAGAAATGAGGTGGTGTTGTTTGTGCAGAGTCACTTTCTTGCCAGACCCTAGGACATTCCCTGAGGTCTTTCAGTTACCTGGAGACTCTGGCTCAGAATTTAGTAGTAACAGGGCCCAGAACTGCCCTAGGGGGCTAGGACCAGCTGCAGAAAGTCATCCCCTGGGCCGGGCAGAGAAGAAGCTTTAATTAAGGTCACTTCCCAGCACAGAGCCCCACTGGGGGAGCAGCAGCTGCCAAGCCTGGTCTCCCAGATCACAATGGAGGCTGCAGCATCTGACCCAGGAAGCTGAACCCCAATATCCTGAGCAGAGAGGGACAGAGTGTTTCAGCAGCTTCTCTCCTTTAGCTCTTTGGGGAGAGCAGCTAATGGGAGCCCCTCCTCACAGGGAGAATGGCTGATCTCATTTGACCCACTGTCCATCTGGAATCACTCCTTGTCTTTCCATACAGTGACTCTGGATTAACAACGGTCTCAATGACACCGGATTTCAGAAAGAATGAGTTCAGAACGCTGTGGAAAAGACCATCGTGTGGCAGTGCTGACTCCCTTCCCACCTCCCTCACCCCCGCAGATCTAGGACAAGGACTGGGGGCAAAAATTTTCCAAACGGAACCGAAAGTTCCTGCAGTTTTCAAAAGAGGAGAAAAGTAAATTCTGTGATTTCACACTAACAGTGTTTGCTAAGTGGACAGAAAGTTATCACAGTGACAGGGCACGTGACTGGGGAATGGACTTGGTGACCTAGTGACTAGGAGCCAGGACTCTGGTACAAGTTGACCAGAGAGAAGGATCATGGTTAGCAGCAGCCCCCAGACACCCCCTAGTACCCAAAGCCCAGACCCCCCAGCCAGGGGCCCCAGACACCCCCCAACCAGGATCCCATCAGATATTCCCTGGGACGCAGCCCCCAGAGTCCCTGGCCAGGGACCCCAGATTCCCCTCAAAGCCCCACCGGCCAGAGAACCCCCACCACACCATGATTGCCAGGTTGGGAATCCCAAAGGGTTCCCCCCACCAAGAGCCCCCAGCAGCCAGGGACCCCTTCAAGGGAACCCCCCCACTGGGAACTCAGTCCCTCACTGCCTGCCTAGAAACTTCCCCACCCTCCAGAACGATCTACCCTGACATTTGCCTGGGACCCCCTCCTCTGCCCAGTGTGACCCCCTGATGCTTTACAGTGCGACCCATCACTCTGCTTCCCTGGCATGCCCTCACCTGGTGCCAGGGATCCCCTCCCCCAGCTCTGTGCACTGGGCATGGCAACAAAACCAGGAACCAGCGGGGGAAGCACAGACAGAGCCCCTGGCACAGAACCAGGCTCCTTCTAACCCTCTGTCCCGCCTCCCCAAGAGACACCCACCCCCACTGTTCTGCAGCCACCAGGCCCCCAGCGATACCCACCTCCAGGACCCATAGCCTCAGGGATGGGCACATCAGAACCACCACCCCCGAAAACCCCAAACCTCCACAACCCACCAACCTGACTAGGGTACCCCCTGCCCAGCCACCCAGAGGCCTCTCCCTACCACATTGCCCCTTCAGCTGCAATCTCCCCACACAGACACCTTCCCTGCTCCTGCAAGTGTTACCTCACAGAGTGGGAGAAGTGGCTAGAAAGTTAACACCACCTCCTGCTGGCCAGTCACACAGGCAGAGGGAGCCTGGGGAGTGCTTCTTTAACAGGAGAATGGAAGACCTGGAGGGCAAGAAAGATCCACGGGCTGTCACTAGCAAATAACGGGCCACCATGGATCCACCCCAGAGGCGGCTGCATTTTAGCACATTGGGAAACAACCCATCATATTCAATTAGAAATAAAACAACTAGAGAGAAGTGGGGCAAATGTTTGGGGTATTTTATATCAATCTTTGAGACACGCAGAGAGAACCCTGTCACAAACGACATTTGATAACATGAGAGAAAACCACTAAGATCAGAGGGGATTTGATGTTGCTATTAAATAACTTGTGGAAAAGGGGGACTGTTGGACTGGATTTTATATGACTGTCCAATACATAAACAGAATGTGATGGTCGCCCCCGGCCACGGGACAACCATTCACGTGAGCAGCTCAGAGCCCTTTGAGGAGCTGATTTAAGGGCGGAGGGGAGCTGGAAGGCTCCCTGGACAATGGAAGGGGGCCGCAGGGGAATTGGGAAATGGGGTCTGGGCAGTCTCCATGGGGGATGTGCTCCTCCCTTCCCTTCCCTGCCCTGGCAGAGAACGGGAATATCATCCCATCCCACTCCAGTGGGAGCCATGTTCTGGGGAATGACCCAGGGCAACAATTTCCCACCCAAACAAGGACAAATCGCTGCAGATAAAATGAGTGGGAAAATCCACCCCCCATCGGAGAGATTTTAAATTGACATTTGAGAAGTATGGAGAGAAAAGGGAAAATCAGAGGCAATTAGAGAGCTGATCACTGGGGGGGGGGGAGGAGAATCTCCCTGGATTTTACAGCCACGTGTGATAATGAGAGAGAAAAGGGGAAATCTTGAGAGAATGTGTGTGTGGGAGGAAGTGGCAAAAACAGGGACAGGATCCAGTTAACTCACCTCCCTCCCACCCCGGGAATGTCCTGGCTGCACAGAGACAGATCTACCCCCCCAACCCCAGTGACCTCCCCCCCCTGCAACTCCGGCTTCTCCTCCCTCCTCGACACCTCTGCCCTCACACCAAAGGGGGGGGCTCTGCCAGCGCCTCCCACTGAGCTCAACTCCTGCTCCTCCCCCCAGCCAGGATTGTGCCCTTTAGCCCCCCACGAACCGTGCCCCCAGCTACCTGACCCCCCCCGCCCATCAATTTTCTGCTCCGCGCCCGCCCCTCCCACGCTCCCTGTTACTCCCCCACCCCGCTCCAGCCCCGCCCCCAGCGCCCGGCGGAACGTTACGGCTGGTCCGGGCAGGGGGAAGGGCAGCGGCTTCAGCGGCTGTTACTGGGTATGCGCAGTGCCCGGGAGTAGCACATTGCAATGGGGAGTGATTTAATACACCGCCCCCCCCGCCTGGCCCGGGGTCCGCCCCTCCCCCCCACACGACGGCCGGGCCCCGGCCCCCCCATCCCAGCGGGGTGGGCGGGCGGGTCCTCCTGTAGCTCCACTGGGGCCAAGGCGCCTTCAAGGCTTCTCCCAGGCTCCCTGGGGCAGAGTCACTTTCCTGCCCCCCAGCGCCTCTCATTCCCCGGGGGCTCCGGGTCACAATGTCCCACCGCCCTTCCCCCGCCTGAAGCTCTGGCTTCTCCCCTCCCGCCCCCACCAGCCATACCAAGGGGAACCCCCGGGCCCCAGTCTCTGTCCCCACCTGGATCCCAGCCGGGCCGGGGGTAGATCCTGGCTGCAGCTGAGAACAGCGGCTCCGCTCCAGCTCGGGCAGCTCCAGCGCTGCTGGCAGCATGTGGAGAACCAGGAAGCAGCTGTTCAGCCCGGGCTCCGCGTCACAACATGCCAGAGCCCCGCCCCCAGGAGCTGCCCCGCCCCCGAGCTGAGCCAGAGCCCCACCCCCAGGAGCTGCCCGCACCTGGGATGTGTCAGAGCCCCGCCCCCTGGAATTTACCCATGTTGGGTCTCTGAGCTTTGTTCTCCTGCCGCCTTCTTCCCAGCACCCTCCTGCTCCCTTCCTGTGTCTGCAAACACCCCCCCTCCCCCGGGGCCGGCTGCAGTGCTCGCTGAGGCTGACTCCAGTGGCTGAAGTTGCCTCCATTTCTACTTCACCTGGAGTGGGAGAGACAAAGAGAGGAGATGGTCCCAGGGTGTGAAACCAGAATCAGGGGGCAAGGAAAGAAGGACTGTTTGGAAAGGTGGGTTTTTTGTGGGGGGGGGTGAACCAGAGGGATTCAGAAGAAGTTGGGCAGCAGAGGCTCAGGGAAATTGAGGGGAACCTCCTGGGTGTCTCAGTGTTGCGCAGGGTTTGTACAGCACCTTCCATAATATGGGGTCTGATCTCAGTCATGGTCTGTGCAGCACCTGGGAGCCCTGATGTCTGTTTCCTGATCACAGGCTCTGGGAATGGAGAGAGGGAAACCTCAGCACCTGAAGGTTAATGCAGCCCTGTGTGCAACCCCTGCTAGGGTGATCCGACAGCAAATGTGAAAAATTGGGATGGGGGTGGGGTTAATAGGCACCTATATAAGAAAAAGACCCAAAAATCGGGACATCTAGTCATGCTAGTCCCTGCTGTTCTCATAAGGGGTCGGCTTAGAGAGGGTTTGGCTACACTTGCAGCTGTCCAGCGCTGGGAGTTAAAGCTGTCTTCCTACAGCTGTTTAGGGAAAGCGCTGCAGTGTGGACACACTGACAGCTACCAGCACTCTGTCTTGGCCACATTTGCAGCGCTGTTGGGAGTGGTGCATTATGGGCAGCTATCCCAGGATTCAAGTGGCTGCAATGTGCTTTTCAAAAGAGGAGGGTGGGGTGGAGTGTGACATGGGGCGTGGGGGAGACAAAGCGAGTGGATTTTTGAAGCTGACACTGTGTCAGCTCCCTGCCTGGCAAGTTCAAGCCTCCTCCCCCACCCCTCTTTCATTCACTAAATGCAAATAGCCGCATTCGTTTTTTTCCTCACAGACCAGATAAGCCGCTGATCCAAAACAGACCCCCCTCCCGTGCCCACCCGGCTGCTTCTCTCCTCAAGCAAACACCAGCTGTGGGTGTTCCAAAGGGATCCCCCTGCCTCTGCTCATTCACTGCAAACAGTAACTGTGTTTGGTTTTTAGATAAGCAGCTCCGGGAGCCTTGAGCTCACAACAAAACAGAGGCATCACACCAAAACAAATAGCGTTATCTCTACTTAAAGCATTATGGGAAGGTTCCGGAGGTCAGTGACAGCGTAGTAAGATTAATCCTGTTTACACTGGCACCACAGCGCTGCATCACCAGCTCTGTTCTCTTTATTCCTCTCGTCGAGGTGGAGCACATGCAGTACTGTAGCCAGGGAGATACAGCGCTGTATGTGCCTTGCCAGTGTGGACGAGGAGTAAGTTACAGCACTGTAAAGCCACCACCTGCACTGTAACTCTCCAGTGTAGCCAAGGCCTGAGTTGTAGTAATAATAGCAGCCAAGAATCCGGTGGCACCTTCTAGACTAGCAGACGTATTGGAGCATGAGCTGTCGTGGGTGAATACCCACTTCGTCAGATGCAACAATAGTCCCATATGGGCTAGTGGTCAGGATTCCTGGTTTGAGCCAGGTGGCCTGGGTTCAACTTCTGGTGTGGGAAGAGTGCAGAGCTTTTGCCCAGAGTGGAGGCAGGAAATGAAAGGAACAGGAAGGGATCCTGCCAGCAGTGGAGTTAGACAGTGTAGGGAGGGGACCCCAGAAGTCGGGGTGGGGCAGTGGTTTGGGGGGAGATGAGGGAAGGATCCCAGCAGTGCGGGAAGTTGACAACCTGGAGAGCACAGGCCTGGAATGGGGACCTGGAAGAGTGAATGTGTCCCTCTAAACCCATCAACTGCAGACTAGGCAGGCTTGGAAGAATTGTGTATTTGTTGGTAAATGTCAATTTCTGTGTAAACACACAACCCAATGGCAAAATATTTCCATCAATAATCATCAAAATTGACAGATGGGCAAAGTAAGAAACATGCTGCTTGAGAACTTATCATGTTGTAGGAGCAGCAGTGATCTGTATGCTCTGTATAACCTGTATGCTCAAAAGGTCTGTTAAACTCCCCCAGCTTGTGTCCTTTCCCTCTTTGAATGCCTGTGAAGTGGCTTTCCCACTCTCCTTTGTACCTCCAGTGAATGCACTTCGCCCGGCCCATCTGGCCAGTGGTTCGCTGTGTTACATTCTATTGCACCTCAGGGAGACTGATCTTCATCGTACCCTCCATCGCTGCACTGTGGGACACTTACCTTAAAGGATCCTGACATCTCCACTGCCAGGCCTGTCCTGGGAGCGTGAGTATGAGTGTGACACCCACCCCCATCCCTTCTTTTGAGCTTAGCTATCAAGCTAATAAATGTGCTGCTTTCTGCCAAACTCTGGGGGGGAGGGGCATTATTAGTCCTCTCTAAGCTTACTAACTAACCCAATTTTGGGTAACACAAGCAACATTGTTTGATCTGTTATTGTACCAAAGGGGGAGATGGTTGTCTATAAAGGAGGGTGAAGACTAAATGCCTCTGGGGAGAATGGGATTTGAACCCATGCATGCAGAGCATAATGGGGTAGCAGTCCATCACCTTAACCACTCGGTCACCTCATCTGAGCTGTCAAAAAAAGGACAGGAGGAGAAATCTAAGGCCGGCAGAGATAGGGACACTAAGGAGTTTTTAAATACTAAGCGAAAGCAGGGTCTGAATGAGCTCCCCTCTCTCAACTAGTGAGGAGCTGGGGAAAGACTTCAGGAACAGACCGTGTTTGCATAGACACACCTACTCTGCCTAACTATGCAGCATGATGGGGCCGCTTCCCCAAAATGACCAGTTTGGGATGGTCTTGGGTTACAAATCACTTTAGGATTGAGTGGAATGAAATGTTATTCTCCTTCCTGTATGAGTGAAGGGCAGCAGAACATACCTAGTCCGTCCTGATGGAGGGGTAGGTGAGTGAGGAATAGCTTTTATTGGACTGCAGAGAAGTGATTGAGTACGTCACCCTAAACCAGTGGTCCCCAAACATTTCACATTGTGCCCTCTTAGCCATGGCTGTGGCCCCTCTGAAGCCACGGTCAAGAACCGGGGCTGGGAGGAGTGGGGCTGATGCTTGCTGGGGAGAGGGGTGCGGACAGGGGTAAAGGGGTCGACGCCGGGCTGGGAGCCAGAGTCTAAGGCTGAGGGTGGGGTTGGGGAAGAGTTGTGGCAGAGTGGTGATCCCTCCCTGCCCTCTCTGTGGGCTGGCTCAGGTCCTGAGGTGCCCCCATGAATGTTCCTCTGTGTCCCCCTAGGAGTCGCACCCCACATTATGGGGACCACTGAACCCTACTCGCTAAGCCGGGGCTAGTGATGCCAAAGCCCAGAGAAAGGGAGAACAAGTGTGGGGGCCCCAGCACCAGAACCATTCCCCTACCTTCTGTCTGTGGCTCTACCCCCTTCCACCCATGGCTCCATCCACTGTCACTTCTGTTCCACACCTTCCCCCACCAGCCCCACCCTATCACTCCTTTACCCCTGCCCCGCTGTGGCCCTGAGACCAGAGAAGCTCTGTACCCCTGCTGCAGCCCCTGGGCTGTAACAGGGAGTGGGAGCTCCTCCAGCCCTGGGGCTGACATAGGGTAGACTTTTCCAGGGATACCTAACTTGGCCAGGGCCCCTGATCATGGGCCCCACTGTCCCCTTGGCAGTGCAAGGTTTGGGGAGGCTGAGCCCCCTTGTCATAAACAGATAGCTAGGGGTTAATGTTCTTTTACCTATAAAGGGGTAACACCAGTAACCTAAAACACATGACCAGAGGACCAATCAGGAAACAAACTTTTTCAAATCTGTTTGAAGGGAAGTTTGTGTGTGAATTCTTTGTTCTTTGTCTTGTGTCTGTGGCGTCTCCGCTATGAGAGTGATTTTTCTATCTCCTGCCTTTCTAATCTTCTGTTTCCAAGTTGTAAGTACAAAGATAATAAGACAATAAGTTTATATTGTTTTTTTTTTTTGTATTTACATGTGTGTAGTTGCTGGAATGTTTAAATTGTATTCTTTTTGGATAAGGCTGTTTATTCATTTTTTCTTTTAAGCAAATAACCCTGTATTTGTCACCTTAATACGGAGAGACCATTTTTATGTCCTTTTCTTTCTTTTTATATAAAGCTTTCTTTTTAAGACCTGTTGGATTTTTTCTTTAGTGGGGACTCCAGGGAATTGAGTCTGCAGCTCACCAGGGAATTGGTGGGAGGAAGAAGTCAGGGGGAAAATCTCGTTGTGTTAGATTAACTAGCCTGACTTTGCATTTACCCTCTGGGTAAGGGGGAAGAGAGATTAGCTATCTTGGTACTTCTATTTCCAGGACTGGAAACAGGGAGGGGGAAGTCCCTCTGTTGAGATTCACGGAGCTTGCTTCTGTATATCTCTCCAGGAACCCAGGGAGGGAACACCTGGAGGGGAGGAGGGGGAAGGGAAATGGTTTATTCCCCTTTGTTGTGAGACTCAAGGCATCTGAGTCTGGGGGTCCCCCGGGGAAGGTTTTGGGGAGACCACAGTGAGCCAGGCATTGTATAAATCCCTGGCTGGTGGCAGCTTTACCAGGTCCAAGCTGGTAACTAAGCTTGGAGGTTTTCATGCTAACACCCATATTTTGGACGCTAAGGTCCAAATCTGGAAAAAAATGTTATGACACCCCTCCCCCCTGAGCCTCCATTACGAGCCGCCCAGGCTACCACTGCTCAGTGTGTGGCCAGTCTCTGTGTTTTCTGCTGCTCGTTCTGGGGAGCCTGGCCGGCCTTAGGGGTGGTGCCCACCGATAGCCGCCCGGGGCTCCAGGGCTCAAAGGGCACCGTGTGGCAGTGCAAAGGTGCTCACTGCTCTCCCCTGCCCCAATGCTCCTCCATGGGTCCACAGAGGTTTGAGGGGAGTAAGGAGCAACCCTATGTGCTCCATGCGTCCTGGTCACTTTTCCCACTTGGGCTGTGCTGTGAGGGGAGCATCAGAAGCTGCTGCTCTCTGCCCTCCCGCTATGCAGCCCGGCTGAGGAAAGTGACCTGGATGCAGGGAGCTCGGATGATCTCACTTCTTGCCCCCACATCCCACAGCCCCTAGGGGTGCCCAGATGAGCAGCGTTCCAGGGAGGAGTGGGGGGCAGCAATGACAGCTGCTCCATGCACACAGGTCAGTCTCCCCATGTGGGTGCAGGAGGGGGTGCAAGGGTTTCTGTGATGCCTATTCTATCAATATCGTCACTCAATACCAGGCACTCAAATTCACCAGTCTTAGTACTTAGACATTTAGCGTTTGTATTTAAGCACTTCTAAAATGTGTCCCATTTTAGCTGTCTCCTATTACATGATGTAATTGAGGGAGACTCTTTCATTTCACTGTTTCTCATCAGAACCTACCTGTACATTATCATATTCCATCCTCTCCACCTTACTAGGCTATAGAGAATCCCTGTGAATAGTTCCTCTCCTAACGGATGTCTCTGTCTGAACCCTGTGCTCCTCAGCGCCTGTCGGCTTTCCCCAGCTCTGAGACTGTGTCTACACCGCGCACCTTACCACGGTGCAGCTGTGCCACTCTAACCATGCCATTGTAAGGTGCGCTGTGTGGCCGTCCTTATCGCTGAGAGAGAGCTTCCCCGGCAACAAAGCCAAACTACCTCCAATGAGGGGCAGGAGCTTTGTCACCGGGAGCACAGCTCCACCTACGATGCGCTGTTCACACTGCCGCTTTTCATGGCTCAAATTTTGGCATTCGGGGAGTGTTTTTTCTCACCTCAGAGAGACAAAATTTTTAGCAACAAAAGCCGAAATTAAAAAAAACTCCTCTGCAACCTATTTAATTTTACCTTTATACAACCTTTATACTGCCTCCAGTTCTGGTATCCTCATTTGAAAAAGATGTTGTGAAATTGGAGCGAGGGCAGCAAAGAGCCACCAAATGTTCTGAGGGCTGGAGTAAAATGCCTTCCAGTGAGCTATTGAAAGAGCTCAACCTGTTTAGCTTATCAAAAGAAGATTGAAAGGTGATTTCATTGAAATGTTGAAGGGCCTTAGTGGAGAGAAAAGATTGGGTATTAAAGGGCTCTTGAATGGAGCAGAGAAAGGCATAACAAGACCCAATGGCTGGAAAGTGAAAAGAGATAAATTCATATTACAACTGAGGCACAATAGTCAACAGCGAGGATGATTCACCACAGGAGCAAGCTACCAAGGAAAGTGGTGGATTCACCATCTCCTGATGTCATTTTATGAAGACTAGATGCCTTTCTGGAATGTGTTTGCCCCCGAAGTAGCTGTTATGTCACACAGGAGGCCTGTAATATGCAGGTTAGATGCTCTAATGGTGTCTTCTGACCATGAAGTCGACTAATTTCTGAAAAACTGAGTGTAGCATTGGGAGCAGCGTCTGAATTCCTGTCTAGCCGGCTTGCTGACTAGAACGAACGCTCCTTGAGTGGGGTGATCCACAGGGAGTAGCTCAAACCTCCAAAGTGCCTGGCCAGGGACAGGACATTAGCCCAGCAAGGGAGGGGTGTGGCAGTGACATCACAAAGGCCTTTTGCAGGACCTCAGACTATTGGTCAAAGGTGGTGGGGAGGTGGTGACCTCACAGAGAGATGCTGACATCAGCCAGGCAGGACAGGGGCGAGAGGCCAGGGAAACCTCAGAGACCTCTGTGGCTTTGCTTCAGCACGTTTCCTTCTCCAGGTCTCTCTTTGAGGACTGAGAGATTATTTGGGGTCATGGACGTGAGCGCCAGGAGGAACCTCTTTCGAGTTTCCTCCTTCCCTTGTAGTGATTTTACTAGAAAACAGCCGTCCCTGTTAGAAGGTAAGAGCCTCCTGGAGGTTTTGAAACCTGTTCAGTCTGATCTATCTGGTGACAAGTGAATTCTAGGCATGGAAAACACGAGCTTAAGGAGGCAGAATTTTATTGCGCACCTGG